>NW_026297408.1:3214-5615 GCF_001194135.2 Octopus bimaculoides
CAGCCACATCCCTGTGTCCTCTAGTCTCATCCCTGTGTCCTCCAGCCCACATCCCTGTGTCCTCCAGTCTCATCTCTGTGTCCTCCAGCCACATCCCTGTGTCCTCCAGTCTCATCCCTATGTCCTCCAGCCACATCCCTGTGTCCTCCAGCCACATCCCTGTGTCCTCTAGTCTCATCCCTGTGTCCTCCAGCCCACATCCCTGTGTCCTCCAGTCTCATCTCTGTGTCCTCCAGCCACATCCCTGTGTCCTCCAGTCTCATCCCTGTGTCCTCCAGCCACATTCCCGTGTCCTCCAGCCTCATCCCTGTGTCCTCCAGCCCACATCCTTGTGTCCTCCAGCCAAATCCCTGTGTCATCTCACCTTGCTGTTGTCTCCTCTAGCCATACCCTTATGTCAACAGGTCACAGCCTTCTCATCTGGCCATGCCTTGTGTCATATAACCACACTCAGTGTGTTCTGGTGACACCCCTCTGTCGTTTGGACACACTCCTTTGTCACCTGTTAATTAGATAATACCCCAGTGGACCTAGCTACACTTTTTCGTCATCTGACTGCACCCCTGTTGTCTGGCCACACACCTGCATCATCTAGCTACGTCCATCGCAATTGGTCACACCCCTGTGTCCTTCGGACTCACTGCTGAGTCACCCATGAATTAGACAATACCCAACTCTCTTATGTCATCTGGCCACACTCTCGTGCCATCTGACCACACCCTTATCTCATGTAGCCACCCTCTTGTCTCAACTTTTAACTAGATCATCCCCCCGCTGAACCTTGGCCACATCCTTGTGCCACCCGTAATTTAGATAATACCCGGTAGGACCTAACTACAATCCACTTTCCTTATCATCGTAATTTTGGCTTATATATATATATATATATATATATTCAACTAAAATGTAAGACTAACTTTACCTAACTCTATTCTTATACCACTATATGCATTACTATATCCACTAACTGTTTCTCCTGCATCTCTCACACCATGAACTTTAACATACTTCTCAACCATTCTGAAGAGATCTGCCAAACCATTTGGCACATCGAAACGTTCGTAAACGACTCATTATATAATCTCCACATAATTAAATCAATGGCTAACTAGCCCAATTGACTTGCTTCTTCTTGTGTTTGTTTCTCCATTCTCCACATAATTATATATATATATATGTATGTGTATGTATGTTTACTAATTTTAGGAAGCCTTCCCCAAGAAAGTCACCAGTACGTCAGACGAAAGCGTCTCAGAAAGCAGAAACTGATGAGGTAAGTCTGAGCATTTTAGTGTAGTTGTTGTTGCTGTTTCTTAGCCCCAGGTCAGTCCTGATCCAGTAGACCTATGATCAAAGATGTTCCAGCTGTGACCATCCTGTCTTTTATTCAGACATAGTATATCTAGGACTACATTATTCAATGTGTCCTTGTTGTTTAGCCCCAGCTCAGTCCTGATCCAGCAGACCTATGATCAAAGGTGTTCCAGCTGTGACCATCCTGTCTTTTATTCAGACATAGTGTATCTAGGACTGAATTGTCTAATGTGCTCTTCCTTGTTGTTGTTGTTGTTTAGCCCCGGGTCAGTCCTGATCCAGTAGACCTATGATCAAATATGTTCCAGCTGTGGCCATCCTGTCTTTTATTCAGGCATAGTGTATCTAGGACTACATTATCTAATGTGTCCATTGTTGTTGTTGTTGTTTAGGCCCAGAATCTTGACCCTAGTCCTCAACAGGAGCATATTTCATCAACCCCTAAAGTCAACTTTTGAAATTTGGAGTAAGATCATAAGGAGCCAGAAGAAATTTCAGTAACCATTTTGTTCAGTATACTAATAATATTGCCAGCAGACCTTCGCAGCTGGGGCACGCTAATGTATCTCATGGGGTCACACATTCTAACCCCTGTACCCACCTTGGTCACTCCCAGTTGATCACAGCAAGACCATTGTTCAATCCATGCTTACATCATCTCCAGTAGCCTCTGGTCATGTCTGTTACTTGCTTTGACCGATGGTCTTAACTAGGATGTCTTAACTAAGACCCGTCTTATGATTTTCAGAACACGACCAACAGCAGCAGTGGTAGCAATTCCACGAAGGACTTACTGACCTGGTGTCAAAGCGTTACCGTAGGTTACCGAGGGGTCAAGGTAACAAACCTGACCACGTCCTGGCGCAATGGTTTGGCCTTCTGTGCCATTATTCATCATTTCAGACCGGATCTTCTGTAAGTCAGGCATTTTCTTTTTTTCTTGTTGTTGCTGTTTGTGGTAGTAGTGGTGGTGGTGGTGATGGAAATTTTTGTTGTTGTTGTTGTGGTGGTGGTGGTAGTAGTGGTGGTGGTGGTGATTGTTGTTGCAGTGATGGTGTGGTGTTAGCAGCAGTGATGGTTGTTGTGG
>NW_026297408.1:13371-15363 GCF_001194135.2 Octopus bimaculoides
CTTCCCTTTACCTCAAATCCAAACAAATGGACATCCCACCATAACAAAAAAAAAAAAAAAATATATATATAAATAATACAAAACAATACTGATCCCTATCCCTCGCCACATTCCACCCTGACACCCATTCCAATGTAAAGAAGACTGCAGCCAGGCGTGCGGAACTGAAGCGAAGGGCAAAATTACTAATAGAGCGAGAGAAGGCAGCAGCCATATTGGCAATTCGAGAGCGAAAGTCGACCCAGTCCTCACCAAATGCCACCACCAACCAGCACGTATGCACTTGTTTGTCGTTCAGCCTACACTACTGTCCTACCTACCTTCCTTCCTTCCTTTATTTTCTCTTCCTATCTCTGGCAAAACCTCGCTTCACCCATCTCTGACACATTCGATATTATATTATTCTACACCAGATACATTAGTCAGGCTTTCTACAGACCAAGAGGACAAAGATCTAGGTTTTCTTACTTTCCTTTTCTTTCTCCTCATTCCACTTTTTGCATCAACCTATTTTGCATTTTTCCCTTCTCAAGGATTTTCTTTTTCATTTCACTTTTTGCATCAACCTATTTCGCATTTTCCCTTCTCAAGGATTTTCTTTTTCATTCCACTTTTTACATCAACCATCAACCTATTTCGCATTTTCCCTTCTCAAGGATTTTCTTTTTCATTCCACTTTTTACATCAACCTATTTCGCATTTTCCCTTCTCAAGGATTTTCTTTGTCATTCCACTTTTTACATCAACCTATTTCGCATTTTTCCTTCTCAAGGATTTTCTCTCTTCCCATTCCACTTTTTACATCAACCTATTTCGCATTTTCCCTTCTCAAGGATTTTCTTTTTCATTCCACTTTTTACATCAACCTATTTCTCATTTTTCCCTTCTCAAGGATTTTCTTTTTCATTCCACTTTTTACATCAACCTATTTCGCATTTTTCCTTCTCAAGGATTTTCTTTTTCATTCCACTTTTTACATCAACCTATTTCGCATTTTTCCTTCTCAATGATTTTCTCTCTTCCCATTCCACTTTTTACATCAACCTTCTTCACATTTTTTTCCTTCTCATTTATTTTCTTTCAATTCATTCCATTTTCTACATTGACCTTCACATTTTTCCTTCTAAATTATTGTCTTTCTTTTCATTCCACATTTTACATCAACCTTCTTCACATTTTTTTTTTTTCCTTCTCACTTATTTCTTTTCTTCTCATTCCACATTTTGCATCAACCGTCTTCACGGGGCGGAGGGTTTCGTTTTGGTTATCTTCTCATTTTTTTCTCATGTTTTCTCATAGTCCAGCATCCTGGTCTTTAAATACATCTCGTCGTTCAGAAGGGCACCCAGCCATATAGAAACCATGCCAAAACAGACAATCAGAGCCTGATGCAACTTTCCAGCCATGCCATCTCCTGTCAAAACCATCCACCATGTCAGCATGGAAAACAGACAGACATTAAATGGTAATGATGATGATCATCATCATGTTATACACTGAGCCTGAAAGATTGCTTAGAGATACATGGCATGTTGTAGAAATCTGCTAATTTATTGTATCTTAAAGCATGAAACTCTTACTAGGTCTTTTGTAATTGTGTATATCAAATGATATATGTAGACATATACGTGTCTACGCTCTGCAGCTGATGGAACGAGTTCAGGAAGGAACTCTTAAGTACTTTACTTGAACTAATTGAAGTGTTTCACAAAACCCACTCAAATTACATTCTGCTAATGTACTCCAAGGTACACTGTGTCTGATTAAAAGAAAGATAGGATGGTCACAGCTGCTGGAACATCTTTGATCATAAGTTTGCTGGATCAGGACTGACCTGTGGCTAAACAACGACAACAAGGAAGGACACATTAGATTATGTAGTCCTAGATAGACTATGCCTGAATAAAAGACAGGATGGTCACAGCTGGAACATTTTTGATCATAGGTCTGCTGGATCAGGACTAACCTGGGGCTAAACGACAACAACAACAA
>NW_026297408.1:15373-17242 GCF_001194135.2 Octopus bimaculoides
GTAGTCCTAGATAGACTATGCCTGAATAAAAGACAGGATGGTCACAGCTGGAACATTTTTGATCATAGGTCTGCTGGATCAGGACTAACCTGGGGCTAAACGACAACAACAACAACAACAAGGAAGGGCACATTAGATAATGTAGTCCTAGATACACTATTCCTGAGTAAAAGATAGGATGGTCTTTCCATGGTTAAAGGTGATAAAATTTTGAACGGATATCTCTATAAAAGAATTAACCATGGGATCCCTTATTTTGTTTACATTTGTTCCTATTCCAGATTTTGGTCCTCAGATCAACATTACCTGTCCTAATTAACCTCTGCTTTATTAATTTTACCCTACCATTACTCCCCACTTCATCATGCTATCTTCAACCAAGCCTTTGCACACACAAACCTTCTGTTTCAACGTTTGGCTTCTTTAATTAATGGTACTGCTGTTTCCTTGGGGGTCTTAATAATCCCTTTAATTAGCTTCTGTTTAATTAGCTTTGCAGGCCACTCTAATTGCCTTTAAATCTCTCACTTTTTTTAGGCCTCTTTCCTCTCTGCTTCTCTGTCCATGCCTTTTGCTCTCTCTCTCTCTTTCTCCACCTCTCTCTTCTCCCCTTTCTCCTCTTTGTATGCCTTTCTCTCTCTCAAACACACACACACACACACACACACACAGAGTCTTGGGCTTCATTCAGCCAAGGCCATTTTTCCCTCTTCTTTCTCTGGCATCAGTCACAAAACAATTGTAGAATCACACAATCTTCAATAAAACTTCAATAAAATAAACAAAAAGACAAACCCACTCTCTTTCTCTCTCCTTCTTTCTTTCTCTCTCTCTCTCTCACACACACACACACACACACACACACTTGGGCCTCACTCAATCAAGGTCGCCTTTTCCTTCTATGGCGCCGATAAAAATCAAGTAACAACCGCATGCAACAGTGGAATCCTTCAGTTGTTTCTGCCCTACCCTCCAAAAATACAAACCTCTCTGACCATCCTCCAATGTTGGAAACAATTTCTACCATATTCTGTTTAGTAGTTATTATCCTTACTCTTTTACTTGTTTCCGTCATTTGACTGCGGCCATGCTGGGGCACCGCCTTTTAGTCGAGCAACTCGACCCCAGGACTTATTCTTTGTAAGCCTAGTACTTATTCTATCGGTCTCTTTTGCCGAACCGCCAAGTTACGGGGACGCAAACACACCAGCATCGGTCGTCAAGCAAAGCTGGGGGGACAAACACATACACAAACACATACATATATATATACATATATACGACGGGCTTCTTTCAGTTTCCGTCTACCAAATCCACTCACAAGGCTTTGGTCGGCCCGAGGCTATAGTAGAAGACACTTGCCCAAGGTGCCACGCAGTGGGACTGAACCCGGAACCATGTGGTTGGTAAGCAAGCTACTTACCACATAGCCACTCCTGCGCCTTATTTAATTTTTGATTTTTAATTTTAGTGAAATGAAAAATATCATAGTATGGGGCAGGAGAAATTCTCCTTTAAGAAAAAAAAGGACATTGGGTACTTTTTTAGTTACAACATTGCTATTGTGCTACAGATATTACTGTAGCTCTTTCTTACATGGTTCGTACCCGGTAATAAAGGGCAGTTACCGTTGCTCCCTATTATGTAGTCTGTACCTGGTAATACAGGGCTGTTATAGCCCCCTCTTATTTCTTTAATGCCCACAAGGGGCTAAACATAGAGGAAACACAAACAAGGACAGACAAATGGATTAAGTTAATTAGATCAACCCCCCAGTGCATAACTGGTACTTAATTTATCGACGCCGAAAGGATGAAAGGCAAAGTCGACCTCGGTGGAATTTGAACTCAGAACGTAACGGCAGACGAA
>NW_026297408.1:17252-19997 GCF_001194135.2 Octopus bimaculoides
GGCAAAGTCGACCTCGGTGGAATTTGAACTCAGAACGTAACGGCAGACGAAATACCGCTAAGCATTTCGCCCGGCGCGCTAACGATTCTGCCAGCTCACAGCCTTATTAACAGCAGGGTTCGCCACCATCCCCTGCTGGAGCCTCGTGGAGCTTTAGGTGTTTTCGCTCCATAAACACTCACAACGCCCGGTCTGGGAATCGAAACCGCGATCCTAAGACCACGAGTCCGCTGCCCTAACCACTGGGTCATTGCGGCTCCACTTACATAGTCTGTACCTAATAATACAGGGCTGTCACAGTGCCCTCTTACATAGTCTGTACCCCGTAATACAGGGCTGTCATAGCCCCTATTACATAATCTGTACCTAGTAATACAGGGTTGTCACAGTGCCCGCTTACATAGTCTGTACCCCATAATACAGGGCTGTCATAGCCCCTATTACATAGTCTGTACCCCATAATACAGGGCTGGAAGACCCATACCAGGCCCCCGTTACTGGATGCAGTTTAAAGTCATATTCGAGACATATTGTGGGTCCGTGAGTGACCTTCTTTCAGAAGCAATTCCAAGAGATGCTAATTAATCCATAGCCAGGGTTAATGTGATTGTTATATTGAAAATGACATTGTAGGGTTGGTGTGAGTGGCCAGATCTGGCCAGTTTGAACATAGAAGCAGGTAGAATATTTAGTTTGGACATGGTCAGTTTAAATGCTAAAAGAATATATATATATATATATATATATATATATATATATTCATCTGTATATGAAGCAAGGAGGGAGACCTCTACATTGTGGCTGGTTCTGCTAGAAATAGCAGCCAAATCTCCCTCAACCCACACCTTACTCTCTTATGTATGTATAACCCTTTAGCATTCTGATTACTCTATCAAATTTAATGCTTATTTATCCACATAGTTTTTTTAATTAATCATGCATTATCTCATAGCTTTAAGATTTCAATGATGTCACAGCATATTTTTAGAATGACATTGTAGGGTAGGTGAGAAAAGTTGGATCTACCCACCATACTTAGCCCAGTAAAGCAAGACCGTTATCATTACTCCGTCTTACTCTCTTCCGGGTACCACAGAAGCCTTCTATCATAGATTTTGTATCTTAGCTAATCATCAATGTGTTCGATATTATGGAATTTTTCCTCCCAAATTACAGATGCTACCTGTCTTACGGTTTCTTGTTTTTTGCTGTTGTAATATTGTGAATTAAATAAGGTTAGTCTGTAGAATCGGTTGGCCAGTGTCGGTCAGCTTCAGCATGATTTGCTCAAGAAATATTAACAGGAGTGCAGTGTGTGTTTGTGTATTGCCGTGATGTGGTGGTCCGTATTCTGTGTTTGTATATTGTGCATGTGTGTACAGTACATTTATCTCTGGCATTATTATTACCTTTGTATCAAAGATGGAAAGCTGGCAGAATTATTTGCACATTTCGGTCACTTGTCACTGCCTCTGTGAGGCCCAACATTCAAACGGTACTTTTTATGTGCCACTGGCATGGGTGCCACTGGCATGGGTGCCACTGGCATGGGTGCCACTGGCATGGGTGCCACTAATGAAACTCCAGCATCGGCCACGACTATGATCTAACTTGGCTTGACAGGTCTTCTCAAGCACGGTATACTGCCAGAGGTCTTAGTTACTTATCACTGCCTCTGTGAGGCCCAACGTTCAAACGGTGCTTTGTACATGCCAGTTACGCAACACTGGCAATGGCCACATTGTGGCTGCGGGTAATATGTGTTTGACACATCAGAGATAAAGTATTGTACATGTATACATCATCATCATCATCATCGTTTAACGTCCGCTTTCCATGCTAGCATGGGTTGGACGATTTGACTGAGGACTGGTAAAACCGGATGGCAACACCAGGCTCCAATCTGATTTGGCAGAGTTTTTACGGCTGGATGCCCTTCCTAACACCAACCACTCAGAGAGTGTAGTGGGTGCTTTTACGTGCCACCCGCACGAAGGCCAGTCAGGCGGTACTGGCAACGGCCATGCTCAAAATGGTGTATTTTATGTGCCACCCGCACAAGAGCCAGTCCAGGGGCACTGGCAACGATCTCGCTCGAAAATCCTACGAAGGCCAGTCAGGTGGTACTGGCAACGGCCACGCTCAAAATGGTGTATTTTATGTGCCACCTGCACAAGAGCCAGTCCAGGAGCACTGGCAACGATCTCCTCAGGTTGATATAAACAGGACGGGGTTGGTGTTGTTGGTGTGGTTTGTGATGTAAACAGATACTAACACTTTGATTGTGATGATTCATCAGTGAAGTGTAACCCCCTCAAATATATGTGTGTGTGGTATGGTGGTGTACATGTTGTGTGTCCCTTAATATATAAAATGCTTTATGTGTGTGTATAACATGCTTTGTGCTTATCTACCTGTCTCCCCCACTCCCTCTTTCTTTCTTTCCATATATATATATATATATATATGTGTGTGTGTGTGTGTGTGTGTGTGTGTTTGTGTGTGTGTTTGTGTGTGTGTGTGTGTGTGTATTAATGAGATACCAACTTTTAAAAGTGTGAAAATCAGACTAAGTTGGAATTTCAGTGATTCATATAGTCTTCTATAGACAATCTCAGATATATACTATATTCTATAGACATATAGACATATATTCTATAGACATATAGACATATATTCTATAGACAAACTCATATATATATATATATACACACACACACACACACACACACACACACACACACA
>NW_026297408.1:21105-21922 GCF_001194135.2 Octopus bimaculoides
TCCCACTGCGTGGCACCTTGGGCAAGTGTCTTCTACTATATAGCCTCGGGCCGACCAAAGCCTTGTGAGTGGATTTGGTAGACGGAAACTGAAAGAAGCCTGTCGTATATATGTATATATATATATGTTTGTGTGTCTGTGTTTGTCCCCCAACATCGCTTGACAACCGATGCTGGTGTGTTTACGTCCCCCGTAACTTAGCAGTTCGGCAAAAGAGACCGCTAGAATAAGTACTAGGCTTACAAAGAATAAGTCCTGGGGTCGATTTGCTCGACTAAAGGTGGTGCTCCAGCATGGCCACAGTCGAATGACTGAAACAAGTAAAAGAGTAAATATATTAAAACTATATATGTAAGATAATAGATTTAAAAAGAAGTTTGTAGGTGTAGACATAAATATATTAAAACAGATGTATACGTAACAGGGGCAGACTGAGAGTATTGAGGATTCTCGGGCATAACTGTTTACCGGACCCCTTAGCATTGATATGAATAAGTCAACATGTAGAGTGCAGGCCCTTTAGAACTCCAGGCCCTCGAGCAGTGCCTGATTGACTGACGGCTCAGTTTGCCTCTGATAAGTAAATACATTGAAGAAAGTCTGAAGTAGTGATGACAGGGAAATAAAAGATACAAGGGGGGAAAGAAATTAAAAGGCAGGATAGTTAAAAATAGTTAGAATAGGGAACCAGCGGCCGTTTCTAGAGGTAAATTGCCGGTAAAAATTAGGGTATATAGTACCCATTATTTAGCAGTCATTCCTTCTTCAGTGTGACATGTTTTACATTTGCAAGTTGACAAATATATATATATATATA
>NW_026297408.1:22797-23668 GCF_001194135.2 Octopus bimaculoides
TTTATTGAGCGAAAACACCTAAAAGCTCCACGAGGCTCTGGCAGGGGATGGTGGCGAACCCTGCTGTACTCTTCCACCACAACTTTCTCTCACTCTTACTTCCTGTTTCTGTTGTGCCTGTAATTCAAAGGGTCAGCCTTGTCACACTCTGTGTCACGCTGAATATCCCCCCCGAGAACTACGTTAAGGGTACACGTGTCTGTGGAGTGCTCAGCC
Organism: Octopus bimaculoides; assembly: GCF_001194135.2. Classification (NCBI taxonomy): domain Eukaryota; kingdom Metazoa; phylum Mollusca; class Cephalopoda; order Octopoda; family Octopodidae; genus Octopus; species Octopus bimaculoides. The sequence continues at coordinate 23,014 of NW_026297408.1, forward strand.
ACTTGTACGTTAATTTCACGAGCAGGCTGTTCCGTTGATTGGATCAACTGGAACCCTCGACGTCGTAAGCGACGGAGTACCAACAACAGTGTGTGTGTGTGTATGCATGTACATGTTTATAAGTGTGTGTAATTGTTTAGCCTAAGATAATTAACGAGCGAGTAGTTAAGGCTCTAGACTATGTTCACTAACAAACTTTCCTAATTCTTGGTATTAATGCTGCTGTTGTTTTTGTTTTTGTTGTCATTCTCCGCAGGAGCTGGAAAGGCAGGTACATTTCCGGCAACAAGCCCACCGCCTTATTGCTGAGGTGAGGGCCGACCTGGAGAAGCAGAGCGGATATATATCTGTAGGTGAGTGATGCTGGCAGGTGGCGGTACGGTGTTGTAGGAGTCCTTGTTGATTTTGTGTAGCAGTGGTGGTGCTGGTACCATATCAGGACAATTACACCCACCCCTACGACAACTACCCCATAGGACAATTCCCTTCCGATGACAACTACCCCCTAGGACAATTCCCCTCCGACGACAACTACCCCCTAGGACAATTCCCTTCCGACGACAACTACCCCCTAGGACAATTCCCCTCCGACGACAACAACCCCCTAGGACAATTCCCCTCCGACGACAACAACCCCCTAGGACAATTCCCCTCC
>NW_026297408.1:24378-26265 GCF_001194135.2 Octopus bimaculoides
CAATCATCATCATCATCATCATCATTTTTTAACGTCCGCTTTCCATGCTAGCATGGGTTGGACGATTTGACTGAGGACTGGTGAAACCGGATTGCAACAGCAGGCTCCAATCTGATTTGTGCAGAGTTTCTACAGCTGGATGCCCTTCCTAATGCCAACCACTCAGAGAGTGTAGTGGGTGCTTTTACGTGCCACAGGCACGAAGGCCAGTCAGGCGGTACTGGCAACGGACACACTCAAAATGGTGTATTTTATGTGCCACCCGCACAAGAGCCAGTCCAGGGGCACTGGCAATGATCTCACTCGAAAATCCTATGAAGGCCAGTCACGCGGTACTGGTTGATATATATATATATATATATATATTATATGCGGATGAAAATTTCAATATCTTTTTATCATACGTGATTTACGGATTTCTTATCCCATCCGTATGAATATATGTAAGCGAATGATCCTTATAAGAATTAATTCATTAAACGGAGTTCAATAAATGTCATCAAATGAAATTAAACGAAGCAGATTTTGTTGTTAATGATGGATTGTTCATTTATTCAATTATCCCATACATATATATTTATGTATGTATGTATCTATGTATATATAATGTTGTTTTGTTGTAATGTTTCAGAGAAAGACCTTGACAACAACACAAAGTTCCAACCCTTGAAACTAAAAAGGTTGTCATTAACCAAACCCAACATCAACTTGAGCCCCATCTCGTCGCCTGGGCCCACAGATACCACAGAAGATGTGCCCACCCCTACGGTAACTACTCACTTCATTGTTGTTGTTGTTGTTGTTATTAAGGAAGCAAGCTAGCAGAATCTTTAACACAAGGTGGCGAGCTGGCAGAATCGTTAGCACGCCGGGCGAAATGCTTAGCGGTATTTCGTCTGCCGTTACGTTCTGAGTTCAAATTCCGCCGAGGTCGACTTTGCCTTTCATCCTTTCGGGGTCGATAAATTAAGTACCAGTTAGGCACTGGGGTCGATGTAATCGACTTAATCCCTTCTTCTTTTTCTTCTTCTTCTTCTTCTTCTTCTTTTTTCTTCTTCTTCTTCTTTTTCTCCTTCTTTTTCTCTTCCTTCTTTTTCTTCTTCTCTTCCTTCTTCTTTTTCTTCTTCTGATCCTCATCCACCCTCTTTCTTTCTCTCTGTTTCAGCCACCTCCACATGATGAAGATGAAAATTTAGAAAGCCAAAACAGTTTACTCAAAGTACCAGGTTTATCAGAAGGTACGGCCTCCTTGAAGACACTTTTTTTTTTCTTACACTTTTACACCTCTCTCTCTGTCTCTCTCTCTCTCTCTCTCTCTCTCTGTCTCTCTCTCTCTGTCTCTCTCTCTGTCTCTCTCTCTCTCTCTCTCTCAATATCATACCTGTACATTATAAAGATAACTAGTTCTAATGCTATCTGCTACCATGTACACATCCAGGGGTAAGATAGGCATTGCCTATGTACGAAGAAGTTTGCTTCCCAGCCTCATGGTTCCAGGTTCAGTCCTACTTCATGGCACCTTAGCAGATGTTTTCTGCTGTAGCTTCTGACTGACCAGAGCCTTGTAAGAGAATTTAATAGACAGAAATGTCCCCATAATTTAGCAGTTTGGTGTAATGGTGTGAAAGACTGATATAATAAGTCTTGGGGTCAATTTGACTAATAATTTTTCAAAGCAGTGCTCCCGCATGGCCATAATCTAATGACAAAAACAGATAAAAGATATATGGGTCATGTGTGTGTGTGTGTACATATATATATTCCTTTATTTGTTTCATTCATTTGACTGTGGCCATGCTGGAGCACTGCCTTTTAGTCGAGCAAATCGACCCCAGGACTTATTCTTTGCCGAACCGCTAAGTGACGGGGACATAAACACACCACCAT
>NW_026297408.1:29461-30432 GCF_001194135.2 Octopus bimaculoides
TATATATATATATATATTTATTTATTTACTCACACCACTAGCAACCTCTTCCTTCTCCGGTCATTTCAGTATGCGGTGACCATCCAGTATAGGCATATTTGTTCTTTCTTTCCCTTTTACAGAGGAAAATCTGCCCAAAACTCAAAAGATTTTTTGATTTTTCCTTTTATTTTTCCTGATCGTTAACCTTAATATAACTTTGCATGCTTTTACTTTGCTTTCCTGACTTTTTCTCATTTTTGCACAACACACATACACACATACACACACAACACACATACACACATCACATACTCACATACACACAAACAACACAAACACATACAAACAACACAAACATACACACACAACACAAAGACACACACACACAACACACATACACACACAACACACATACACACACAACACACACACACACACATACACACCCAACACACATACACACACACACAACACACATACACACCCAACACACATACACACACAACACAAACATACACACACAACACACATACACACACAACACACACACATACACACACAACACACACATACAGACACAACACACACACAACACACATACACATATACGCATATACATACGCGCAACGCACATACACACACACACAGACAAACACATACACACATACTCAGATGGACACACACACACACACACAGGTATCCTGTCCCTTGCAACTGCTGTTTCATTACCACCACCACCACCATCATTGCCAAGAACACCACCACCAACCACTACCAGTACTACCAACTACAACTACAACACCCCCCACCTCCCTCACACCTCATTCTACTACCACCTCTGCTGCCAACATCACGTATACTACTACTACTACTACCACCAAAGCCACCACTACCACCACCCATACTACTACTACTACCACCACCCTTACTACTACTACTACTACCACCAAAGCCACCACTACCACCACCCTTACTACTACTACTACTAC
>NW_026297408.1:30940-32305 GCF_001194135.2 Octopus bimaculoides
TACTACTACTACTACTACCACCAAAGCCACCACCAAAGCCACCACTACCACCACCCTTACTACTACTACTACTACCACCAAAACCACCACTACCACCACCCTTACTACTACTACTACTACCACCAAAGCCACCACTACCACCACCCTTACTACTACTACTACTACGACCACCAACACTATTACGCTCTCTTTCTCTGTCCTTTGCTACAGGAACTGAAGGACACCAATCAATATGTAAAGAGTGAAACCGAAGCGCTGGAGCGAGAACAGACACAGATTGACGAGCGTGCTGCAAGCCTGGAGATGGAGCTACGGACAGTCATGAAGAAAGGTGAGTGAGGGTTGGCCAGAGCTAGAAATACTCAGATATATATATATATGGAGAAATGCACAGATATTTAATAAATCTTTGTCAGTTTAAAAACAGGCTTGCATCGGTGAAAGTGGATTGACTAGAGATGTAAATTCACAGATTTTATATCCTTGTCAGTTTAAAAACACTGATATAGGCCTGTATCAATGAAGGTGTATTACTGAAAGTGGATCGACTAGAGATGTAAATTCAGTATGGTGGTGCTCCAGTATGGCCACAGTCAAAAGACTGAAACAAGTACAAAAAAAAAATTTTTTAAATAAAAGATATATATATAAAGTGTAGTATATTGCCACTTAAGTGTGGCTGACCCCTAGGGGTGGATGTTACTGTTGCTTTTAGCCCCAGGAGGACATCTCCTCCAGCTGGCTTATCGACACACTACTGTGTCCTGTTTGCCAAGGGAAGTAGAGAATTAACATTGCTTATATATATATATATATACATAATTAAGGGATCAGCAAATAGTTGCTTCACCACATACCGAAGTTCAGAAATAGCAGCTAAAAAGCTGAGACTTCAACAGATAGCATTACTTGTAACTCACAAAGGCATACCGATGAAGGAAATGGGGTGTTATCGCTCCTAATCCAGAAACGCGTTTATGATTAACTTCGACTGGTTAGTTTTCATTGTTTTTCTTCTTGTTTTGCCTTTGTGACTTACAAGTAATACTATCTGTTGGAGTCTCAGCTATTTAGCTGCTATTTCTGAACTTCGGTATGTGGTGAAGCAACTATTTGCTGATCCCTTAATTATGTTTATAAATGTATAAGAACTTTTAAATAAGTTCTCCACCGATAATGGTGTTTACATACCGAAGGGCTTGGTAAAAATTATTAATTGTTAATTTATTAATAAATTAACAATTAATAATTTTTACCAAGCCCTTCGGTATGTAAACACCATTATCGGTGGAGAACTTATTTAAAAGTTCTTATACATTTATAAACATAATTAAGGGATCAGCAAATAGTTGCTTCACCACATAC
>NW_026297408.1:33331-35101 GCF_001194135.2 Octopus bimaculoides
AACTGATTGGAAGTGTTATCATGTACATTGTTTTGTCTTGGTATGAAAGATGGCCTACAGCAAATATTCTGCTCAATACCACAGATTTGCTAATGCCCTGATGCAGTACCAGGCAGTGGCTCTCATGGCTTCTGATCTTAACTGATTGGAAGTGTTATCATGTACGCTGTTTTGTCTTGGCATAAAAGATGGGCTACAGCAAATATTCTGCTGAATACCACAGATTTGCTTGTCAGTTGTTTGAGCTTAACCAGTTGAGCATGTCCCTTAGTGGCTGATGATATGTGCATCTCTGACCACAAGCAGAAGTCGTGGGGGAGCATCATAGCAATGTGTTGAGAGGAATTTGTGGGAGTTTGGGTAATTCACCCTTGGAAACATGGATGTTTCATTCAACATCCTTAAACAACCCTTATTCAGGGACCTTTTGAGTGGATGACCTACACGACCTGATGAAAATTCTAACTGGGTCCTACCTGCAAGGTAATGCGCTGTTTATCTTGATATGAGATCACCATGTCTTGCATATACAGTTGTGATGCATGTACCTGGTGTACCCTTATCAGACGGGTAGTCATGATGGGTATACTGGGCTTTGTATATTTGTACCCCAGTGTCACTTTGATGGCATGCACTGCTCTCTCACTCAATAATAATAATCTTTTCTACTCTAGGTGCAAGGCACCAAATTTCTGGAGAGGTGGGGGTCAGTTGATTAGATTTACTCCAGTTCACAACTGGTACTTAATTTATCGACCACCGAGAAGATGAAACACAAAGTCGACCTTGAATAATAATAAATATATTAATAAATTCAAATTACGACAAACGTAAATAAACAAATGAAGTTTGCTTTTAGAAGCATTGAGATGTGTTAGAAAATTAAAGAACTGATTTTTTAAATTCTCAATCGCAGAATAATGCTAATAATATAGCCTGAACAGGATAAACTACCCCTATTTTGCAGAGAAAAGTGTAGGTGGCTAGGGTATATTATTAGCATTATTCTGCGATTGAGAATTAAAAAAATCACTTCTTTAAATATATTAATGTTTTTTTTCTTTTGTTGTTTACAGAGAGAAAGAAGATGACTTAGAACGGAAGTTCCAGTTATTGACGCGAGAGATTCGGAACATTATGGACATTGACGGTAAGTCGTCAGAATCATCACCAAGTCATCACCAAGTCATCATCGTCATCATCATCATCATCATCGCCTCTCTTGTTATTGATGTTGGTATATTTCTGTGGGGTTTTTTTTAACACTGTGCACCTGTAAAAGATGTTATCTCGTGATGAAACATTATCACCATCATCATTTAATGCCTGCTTTCCATGCTGGCATGGGTTGGACAGTGCGAAGATGGTAAACCAGAGAACTTCACCAAGCTCCATATGTCTGTTTCTTTGGCATCGTTTCTATGGTTTCCCCGATGCCCTTCCTAACACCAAGCCTCGTACTTACTCTATCGGGCACTTTTGCCGAACTGCTAAGTTACGGGGATGTAAACACACCAGTACCAGTTGTCAAGCAATGGTGGTGGGGACAAACACAAACACACACATATATATCTATCTATCTATCTATCTATCTATCTATCTCTCTCTCTCTCTCTCTCTATATATATATATATCATCATCATCATCATCATCATCATCATCATCATCATCATTTAACGTCTGCTTTCCATGCTAGCATGGGTTGGACGATTTGACTGAGGACTGGTGAAACCAGATGGCTACACAAGGCTTCCTACATTTTCATTCCTA
>NW_026297408.1:40111-41658 GCF_001194135.2 Octopus bimaculoides
CCTAACTCTCCCTTAACCCCAAACTCCCCCTTAAACCCCCCCCCACTAACTCCCCACTCAACTCCAGCATCACATGATACAGTGGATTTTTTCCAGGGCATGTTGACCTTAACTTTTCCCTTGCTTCACTCCAGCATCACAGGTTAACAGTGAATATTTAAGGGCTTGACACCCACCTCTACCCCAACCTCACATGTTACAGTGGATATTTAAGGGCCTGCTAACCTTAAGGCCCTTTCCTTCTCCTCCCCAACTCTAACAACACACGGTACAATAAACTTTTAAAGGATCTGTTGACGTAATCCCTCCTCTCCCCTACTTCACTCCAACACCTCATGAGTGAATTTCTGAAGGGCCTGCCAAACCTAAGCCCTTTCACTCCAGCATCACATGGCACTGTAAACTTGAACCTTTTCTATGTACGTTGCTGTACTTTTAACTGTACTTTACACATAAGCCGCCCAACAGAGTTCTTCAGAGACCCTGTGGACTTGAAAACTCAGTACTGCCCTTCCCTAACACTCTGTAGTTTAGGGATCAGGTCTGAATGAAACCCACAACCTCCCTATGTCACCCAACTCAACTTCCTCAATCAATGGACATAATGTAAGGGGGCTGCTTGGTTGATTTGGACCCTACCCTTTTCTCACTACAACGATCTGAATGAACCCCTTGTAATCCCTGACTAACCAAATATTAGTTAGGGGTTACTAAGCTTCTGACTAAACACCATACAGGAATATCCTCTGCATTCTTAAAAAAAACTCGCCACTCTAGAACCCTAAATTCTTTAAAGTCCACCCCAAAAATCCACATTGTACAGAAACTTTAAGGGACCTTTTGTACCTGAATATAAAATTTAAAAAAAAAGCTGGTTGTAAGGGATTCCATGTGTATTGAAACTCTTAACAGAAACCCCTAAATCAGAATGGGATCTTTTAAGAGGCCCTTGTTCTTATTCTCTTCCTTCGAAATCCCAAATTTGCTTTGTATAGTAAGATAAAGGGAGCTGTTTATATTTGTACCTTAATGTTTTGAAAGAAAGGTAAAAAAAAAACAAAAAAAAACTGATGAAATAGAAACCCCTAAAGAACATCTTTTGGACAATATGGGGGGGAGGGCTTACATGGGGGTTTCGTCTGCTTGTCTTAAATTATATGGTGACGCACATGCAAATGAGATGCACCCAGCTATATGTGGGAGACGGGGGAAGGAAAGACAAACGCACACATTTACATACACAAACAATTAATACACGCACACATACACAAACACACACACACATGCATACTCTCATTTATGCGCACAAAGGGGGCGACACACATACACACACACACATGATGGAACACACAGCAAGCACCCTTGTGATTGAGGAGGGGTGGTGGGCAGATATGCCAGAAATTCTTTCTCCAAAACCCACCAGACAATGCCCCCCCCAAAACATCCACCCAGAAAACACACGAACACATGCACACACACATATATATATATATATATATATATATACATACATATATATACATATATACATACATATATATATATAT
>NW_026297408.1:45475-47235 GCF_001194135.2 Octopus bimaculoides
AAAAGAAAATGTGTGTGCGTGCATGTGTGTATGTATACGTGTGTAAATATATGTGTATGTATGTGTATATATGCATATATACACATACAAACAGTATAATGTAAAGGTGCTTAGACACACATGTGTCAGATATATACACAAACACACGCACACACATACATATACTCTTCTGTGGTGTTGGACTCTAATAAACACCCTGTTGTACCGTTTATGCATTAAAATTATTCCAGTATTATTACAGTATTTGTTCTCTCTTTCATTCACTTTTGTTGTTGTTGTTATGTATATATAGGTGTGTGTGTGTGTGTATTGTTGCTATTATGCAAAAGTATCATAATAGTTTAACATAATAGCAACGATATATACTTTTGTGTCTGGGAAGAGTCCTTCTCTTTTGGTGCCTTTATAACTTAACACACTCACCGGTAAAATTTCCACTTATTTCTTTTTTATTTTTCTAAAATTTTCGTTGCATCTTGCAATATCTCCAGAAACTATAGACTGTCCTACTTCCTCTCACAGGTATTACGGCATCATAGAGATGTCTCCAGATGTTTGTGTGAGCAGGGAGATCTCCTCAGTAAAATCAGTACTTGCAACCACTCCAACGACCTCACAGATTGTGGAGTGGTTAGTAAAGATGAGATTTCACTCTACCCATCTATAGACATATTTTGCTGTGGAGAAATGCATTTAGGTAATCTGTGAGTGTGAAGTGGAGTTCCGTAAGGTCAACACGAGGGAACTGGGCCTCCTCATCAGACTAAGCTCCAATGGTGACTATTTAGACGACCATGACCTTAATAGATTCTGCTCCCACCAGGTCACAGAGGGGAAGACCACTCACCATCACTTCAGCAGTAAAAAAAAAAGCACCACAGAGCGCTGGAGTGGCTGGATTGCACCCGCCCAAAACCTTGAGAACAACAATCAGGTGAAAGAAATGATTGCACATGCAATAGGGGCCAGTGTAAAAACCACCTTGAAGAACCACCTTGTAAAGTTTAATAAAAAAAGGTATGGATGCAGGTTCAAGGTGCAGCCATCGGTGTCGGTGTAGCTGGAGATGTGGCCGGCCTCTTCATGACCTAGTGGGACAGAAAACTCAAGCAAATGTTAACAGAACAGTCCACAGCTCGACAACTGGCACCCATGCCAACCTTCGTTCATTGGACACCAAACTCTGCTTGCGAAGACCTGTTGGGGCAAGTGAGATCGAAACTGAACCAAATTTGACGACTGACACACATGCCAGTGGAGCGCTAACAGCACCATCCGAGTGGGATCAATACCAGAGCAGCTGTCTGGTTTCCATGCCGGTGGCATGTAAAAAGCACCATTTGAGCATGATCATTACCAGCATCGCATTACTAGCACTTGTGCTGGTGGCACATAAACAAAACATTCGAGCGAGGTTGTTGCCAGTGCTGTTGGACTGGCTCCTGTGCAGGTGGCACGTAAAAAACACCATTTGAGTGTGGCGGTTGCCAATACCGCCTGACTGACCCTCGTGCCGGTGATATGTAAAAGCATCCACTACACTCTCGGAGTGGTTGGCGTTAGAAAGGGTATCCAGCTGTAGAAACTCTGCCAGATCACATTGGAGTCCGGTGCAGCCATCTGGTTTCACCAGTCCTCAGTCAAATCGTCCAACCCATGCTAGCATGGAAAGCAGACGTTAAACGACGATGATGACAATATATATATATATATATATATATATATGTAGATAGATGTATGTGTGGGTGGGTATATATATA
>NW_026297408.1:48789-50826 GCF_001194135.2 Octopus bimaculoides
GCTGTTCCCCATTCTGCTGACTCGTGCAAGAATCGAACTCCTGGCGCTTGGATTACAAATAAACTAAACAATAAAACCAGCAGAGAAAGAGAAAACTGGCCAGTATGGGCGTTCATCCGTTTGACCAGAACATCGAAGTGGTCAAGCAGATGTGGTCGGAGGTGTTCGAGGCTGGAATCACGACCAACGCCTATTTGTCCGAAATATGGACATCGACAACGACGACGACTGAGGAGGAGATGGTCTGCAGTGATTCCAGAGGAAGAGAGATCGAATTTGCCCTGCGCTACTTCGATGAAAAATATCGACCTTTGAGAATGTTGATGGAGAAACCATCGACATCGAAGTTGATCGAGGTCGAAGGTCAAGATATGACATACACTGAACAGGCGACAAAGACGATGATGGCTAACACCTCCACCACCACCACCAGCTCCAACAACAATAATAACAGCAACAGCATCAACATAAATGCGACCACTACTTCGGAAAGGAAACCGTCCACGTGTGACTCCTTTAATTATTTGCAACTGGACTTGTCCGCTGACCCCGTTTCAGCCGCTCTAACCTTTGACACCTCTCACAGAGACAGGCCTAAATGTGAAGAGACGGTCAGTACGGATTATAAAGATGAGATGGAGGAGGAAGAAGTAGAAGAAGAAGTAGAGAACCAACAACAACAACAGGGGCATTCAGTTGCTTCCCACGGGGGATATCCGATGGCGGATCATCGATTTAATGTTCCTTTTCCGCAACAGGAAAATCCTGAAGGACGCTTCCCGGATGAGACCAAGTATAGTATTTGGGACACGGCTCCATCGCAGAATGAGAAATACGATGTGGACTTAGACATGGCGGAGAGTGGAATCGAGTCGAATGGAGCGGTGATGGAAGGCGAGGAGTGCCAGAAAGATCTTGAGCTCGATGGGGATCCTCTGAATGTATTGAGGACTGAGTTGGGAAGTCAGCTCGGTAAAAGCCGGATGGTTTGTTCGTCCGGCACTCGGGACAGGATCAGAGCGAGGCTAAAGCGGAACGTGAATGTACCAGAAACGAAACAACATTTGGAGGTGTCGTTGGATAACTTGCGGAAGCATCTGTGTGCGGCGCCAACATCTTCTTTCGAGATCTTACACTCGTGCCCTAACAACTTCGAGAAACTGAAGTATCTGAGAATCAAAGAGAGGGAATCTCCGATGGTGAGGCTCTCGTGTGCCTTCCAGCAGGGTTACTACCTGGAGCTGTTGTTCCCTGGTCGAAAAATCCATACTACGACCACAGCCACCGAAGCCACCGCCGCAACCACCACCACCACCACTACCAACAACAGCAACTACCTCCAACGTCTGTTCGATCTAAACATGTCTCTGTCCTATTCACGCCAACTGAGGCAGTTTTACAAAAATTTCCGCCGTTACAGACGGCTACTCCACCTCAACGTTCCCCTCAGGAGTATCTTACGGAACATCAGCCGGATACGAGAGAAAATCGAAAGTTCTGAACGGGAGGAACAGTTCTGGAGCACGTTACCCACCACAACGATGAGGGCCTTTTACGAATGCTACGGCAAGTGGTTCGGCTTGGCCCTATGCGACGTCTATTCTTTGTTCGATGTGGTCGACAACTACCCGTCGGGTACGGCCGAGCAATTCCTGGACAATAAGTGCGTCCGCCTGTACGAATGTGAGGGCCATATGAAGGCCGTGAAATGGTTGAACTGTTCGGCTGATAAACCGAGGTATCTTTTGGTTTACAGGACCATGGACTATGTACATTGTTTACTGGCTGAGAAGAAAGGCGACAGATGGACGTATGAACTGTCGTTTGACAGGAACAAAAACAGTATTATAAATGTTGGCATTTACGTTTGTATCAAATCTCATTGACGACTGAAGATGTGTAACTGTATGCCTGTCTCTTAGTGTAGTGTGTGTGTGTATGTATGCATGTAATTTATGCCGGTATGTATACAGTGAAAGCTGCTTCTTCTGGTAAGGGATAATGTTATCAAATGGTTATTGTTATCAAAATTACTGG
>NW_026297408.1:50943-51619 GCF_001194135.2 Octopus bimaculoides
ATATATAGAGAGAGAGAGAGAGATACTTGCATAGCAAGTGACCTGATCTGAGATCGTGTGCTGGAACGAAAACAATTGCAGCGTGGAAGGTGTTTATAAGCCATTTAAAATAACACACAAAATCCGTTAGATTCACTTCAACATTTAAATTTAATTTGTCAAAATATTTTCGTCGCTGTCAGTGAACAGGTCGCGGTCTCAAAGCAATTATATATATATATTCATACATACATACATACGTGTGTATGTGTGCATATTATGGGTGTGTGTATGGGCATGTGGCTATATATATGTGTATGTATATCTATCCCTCTCTCTCTCTCTCATATATATATATAAATGTATATTATATGTTTGTGTATGTATGTGTATATGTGTATGAAATTGTGTTTGTGCATTGTATACAAATGTTGTTTAGCCCCAGGTCAGGCATCATCCAGCACAGTTGCAATCAAAGAAGACATTCCACCAATGACCATCACGTCTGTTTTCCTATGTGCAGAGAACTCACAGTCATATCCAACATGCTATTTTCTTAGTGGTGGGGTCTGTGTCAGTCGAGAGAGATTTGGCTGCTATTTCCAGCAGGCTGTCTTATAGCAGCAACACACAAGCACGCACACAATCTCTCTCTCTCACTCTCTCATATATATATATATATATATATATATATATA
>NW_026297408.1:52988-53517 GCF_001194135.2 Octopus bimaculoides
ATATATATATATATATATATATATATATATATATATACGATGGGTTTCTTTCAGTTTCCATCTACCAAATCCACTCACAAGGCTTTGGTTGGCCCAAGGCTATAGTAGAAGACACTTGCCTAAGGTACTATGCAGTGGAACTGAACCTGGAGCCATGTGGTTGGTAAACAAGCTACTTACCACACAGCCACTCCTGAGCGAGGTCGTTGCCAGTGCTGCTGGACTGGCTCCTGTGCAGATGACACATAAAAAAAATACCATTTGAGCATTGCCATTACCAGTACCACCTGACTGGCATGTAAAAACACCCCTCTCACTTTCTCCCCTTTCCTCACCCTCTTTTACTATCCTATACACCCCACATTATTCCCCCCCTCTCCCTCTCCACCCCTACACACTCAATAATAGTATAAAAAGAGATGTATCCCTTAAAAAAAATTTTAATCTGAAGAATCTATTAGAGTAGATGAAAGCACTATTATATGATTTATAAAAACATGTGACATATTAATAAAAATCTGTACATGTA
>NW_026297409.1:0-236 GCF_001194135.2 Octopus bimaculoides
ATGAGATACAGACCGAATGTGTGAATGTAGGAGAAAATAAGAGATACACAACACTATATTATTTACTTCTACAGACGTTTCAGCATTACGGTTGCTTGGAAACCTACATTGAACGTTCCAAGATCGTATGCATTATATTGCATTATATAGCAGAGAACTAATTTATCACAAACTTAATGCAATAACATTACCCATATCTATCTATCTATCTATCTATCTATCTATCTATCTATCTA
>NW_026297410.1:0-272 GCF_001194135.2 Octopus bimaculoides
TTGGAAATATAACTGAAATTCCACAGCTTTACATTCAAGTAGAAAAGAACACTTTCAAATGTCTGTGTTAATTCCTATGAATTTATGTTGTGACTGATTTAGGTCTACCGAAACGGGGATTTCATGCTTCAAGAAAGTACAATAGTTCTAGTCGTATACCTGTGTCAGTGATCAACAGCAGGGGTTTTTTGAAAGTGATTAATTGGCAAATTTTAACGAAAAAGACGTCAATGAGTACTGCCATGCATTTACAAGTTATTTTGTTTATATTT
>NW_026297411.1:0-290 GCF_001194135.2 Octopus bimaculoides
ATAGATAGATAGATAGATGGATAGATAGATAGATAGATAGACAGACAAAGATAAACAGGTAGATGGATAGATAAATAGATAGACAGATATACATAGATACATATGTGCAAGCACAAATATTTATAGGTACATACATATTTATATATACCATATATACACACATATTAACATATGTATAAACATATCTATACATATCATCATGATCATCATTGTTTAATGTCCGCCTTCCATGCTAGCATGAGTGGGACATATATGTATATGTATATATATATGTATATATATATATATAT
>NW_026297412.1:0-782 GCF_001194135.2 Octopus bimaculoides
ATGCACCGTTTTGCATTATGTTCAAAGTAACTTCTGGAATGTGGTGAATTACAGCAGTCTGTTGCTGTCTTTTTAAACCGTTTGGTTTCTTTCCCCAGCAAGCTCTCTTGTTTGGAGGCATAATCTATGTACATATTAAACAGAACAACAAAAGTTATAACAGATGGGAGGGTCGGTAGTTTTCACATTTCGGTGATTTTTCCCTAAAACCGTAACCCTGACCCAAAAACCGTAACCCTAACACCCTAGTGAAAATCGTGCGGGTGTTAATCTGAATAATAATAATAATAATAATGACCTCTGCAGATCAAACTCCCAACCCACAACTAGGTCTTAAGTGTATATATATATGGGCAACACACACACACACACACTAAATAAAAAAAAATGACAGGTATTTGTATGTATGTGTGTATTAATGTGTATTCTGTGTCTGTATATGGTAGTAAGTAAATGCGTTTTAAGAAACATATTTTAAAAATTCAGTTTGTAAGGAATAAATGTTTGACTGTCGATCGTATTTGAAAGAGAATGACAGATATTTGTATGTATGAGTGTGTGAGTTCAAATTCCGCCGAAGTTGACTTTGCCTTTCATCCTTTCGGGGTCTAAAAAATAAGTACCAGTTGAACACCGGGGTCAATATAATCGACTATTCTCCACCTGCCCGAAGCCGCCGTTGTGGGAAAAATTTAAAATAATAATAATAATTAATAAATAATAATAATAATAACCTCTGCCTATCAAACTCCCAACCCACAACTAAGTCTTAAGTGTATATA
>NW_026297413.1:0-1098 GCF_001194135.2 Octopus bimaculoides
GGGGGGGGTTGCATCGCTGTCATCCCCGATGCCTTTTTCTTTCATCCACAATGATACCATAGCAATTAATATTAACAGCACCAATATTACTGATACAATCACAGCCTATCCTAAGTTATATGGCCACCACTACTAGCTACAACTACGTCCAGTACTAATACTAACTGCTGTAACCCCACAGACATGCGTAACCCTTAATCTAGTTCTCGGGGAGATTCAGCGTGACACAGAGTGTAACAAGGCTGGCCCCTTTTGAATTACAAGTACAACTTATTTTTGCCAGGTGAGTAGAATGGAGCAAAGAAACAGCACGATGCTGGGAATTGAACTCACGGCTTTATGATTGTGAACTGAATATCCTAACCTCTAAATTACACAGCTTCACAAATGCAAATTGGTCCTCCGTCAGTTACGGCGAGTTTTCCAGTTGATCCGATCAACGGAATAGTGTAATTATGATATTAACGTGCAAGAAGGCTGAGTACTTCACAGACAAGCGTAGTTTTCAGGAAGATTCAGCGTCACACAGAAGTTGACAAGGCTGGTCCCTATTGAATTACAGGTACAACTCATATTTTGGCAGCTGAGTAGATGGAGCAACGTGAAATAAAGTGTCTTGCTCAAGGACTCAACACACCCCTGGGAATCGAACTCTTAACCCGTAAGCCACGTGACTTCACAAATGTAAATTGGTCCTCCGTCGGTTACGACGGTGAGGGTTCCAGTTGATCCAATCAACGGAACAGCCTGCTCGTGAAACTAACGTGCAAATGGACTGAATACTCCACAGACACGTGTACCGTTAACGTAGTTCTCAGGGAGAAGGCTGGGCCCTTTTGAATTACAGGTACCACTCGTTTTTGACAAATGAGTGGACTGGAGCAACGAGAAATAAAGTGTCTTGCAAAAGAACAGTGCTCTGCCGGGAATCGAACTCACGACCTTACAACTGTGAGCCGAATATCTTAACCCCTAAGCCACGAGCTGTTACACTAATTAACATAGCCTCCGCCTATACTAACCACTATAACCACCATCATTACCAAGTACAGCTACCACCACCATCACCCCCCACCACCACCATCACCACCACCACCA
>NW_026297413.1:1766-2064 GCF_001194135.2 Octopus bimaculoides
TATATATATATATATATATATATGTGTGTGTGTATGTATGTATATAGGTATACATATATATTGGTATATATGTATATGTATATATATGTATGTATGTGTTTGCGTGTGCACTGGCTTAGATGTATTTTTCCTGTATGTATGTACATATACGTTACCAAGGGAGTGTATATATATACATACACGTATAAACATATATACACATATGGAATGTATAGTGGTTCGTCTACACTTACTAATTTTCTTTTTCTTATACATCATTTATATATATATATATATATATATATATATATATATATAT
>NW_026297413.1:3047-3655 GCF_001194135.2 Octopus bimaculoides
ATATATATATATATATGTATATATATTCGCAGAATGACGTTCCGAATATATATATATATATATATATATATACACACAAATTTAGAATTGAGATTCAGTTGAATTAGGTACTTAAGTTGAAGCAGCGAGTTGGTGCTGTATTGTCCGTACAACTCAAAGTAAGGCGAATAGGATCAAAATAAGGAACAGGATATGAAGATGTGATGCAGTACGACCGTTTCAAGCGGCTCCATTTATTTGAATAATGCAATTATTTCATCAAAATAGCCCTGCATTTAAAGTGATGTAAATGGAGCTGCACGAAACGGTCGTGCTGCATCACCTCTTGAAATCTTGTTGCTTATTTCGATATATACGTACATTACATGTATAGATGTGGAGGCACAATGGCCCAGTGGTTAGGGCAACGAAAACACCTAAAGCTCCACGAGACTCCGGCAGGGGATGGTGGCGGCTCCTGTTGTACTCTTTCGCCCCAAATTTCTCTCACTCTTTCTTCCTGTTTCTTGAGTAAAGCTGCGATGGACAGGCGTCCAGTCCAGGTGGAGAGAACACATACACCATAGAAACTGGGAAACCGGGCCCATGAGCCTGGCTAGGCTTTAAAA
>NW_026297414.1:0-419 GCF_001194135.2 Octopus bimaculoides
AGGAGACAGACGCATGCACTGACATATGTGTATACAATTAGACATAGATGTATTTGTTTCACACACTGACGAATGTCTATATACACACATACGCACATATATGTATATACAAATATACATATACATGCGTCTACAATCATGTACATATACGTTATATGCGTGTATGTCTTTAGATGTGTATATACGTTTATGTGCGTGTCTATATGTGTGCACGTGAGTGTGTGAAGGTATGTTTCAATCACTTATGTCTGATGATATACAAATTAAGCAGAGTAGCAATTTTATATTGACATCTTTACATTTGCCTGAATTATGATGTTAATAAACCAGCATATGTCCCTACACATACACACATACACGCGCATATACACACACAAACACACACATACACACACACACTTACTGCAAAATACACTGAA
>NW_026297415.1:0-242 GCF_001194135.2 Octopus bimaculoides
AAGCGGTACTTATTAAAAAGAGTGGGAGCAGGTAACGAAGATGTGTAGGAGAACGAAGAATGAAAAATCGTAATTCTAAATGGGATTTGTAATTCAAAGAGTTGTAGAGATAAAGCGAAGAGAAGAAACGAAACGATAGTGAAAAGAAGGGGGGAGGGGTCGTAAAGGTTTCTATTTTTAAAGAGAATCAGTGCTAAGTGGTTGTTGTAATAAAAGTTAAATGAAAATTACAGTGAGAATTC
>NW_026297416.1:0-387 GCF_001194135.2 Octopus bimaculoides
TCTGGAATAAATAGAGAGTTTACTGCTCATACCGAAAAGCACACATTTCAACACAAGGAATGTTGGTGAAACATAGCTATCACAAGTTCAGTGTAAATAGTTGCATTGTTATACAGTTATAAAAAATCATGTACTGTCACAGAGGTCAGCAGCCCGGTAGAAATGAACATTATCTTTTAAATCGGTAAAGAAAATGTTTATGGGCCAATGCTTCTAAACTTATCGTTTCTCTAATCAATTTACGAGTTTACATTCATTTATAATAAATATTAGTTCGCTTGACTGTCTAAAGTGACAATCACAAGCTAGTATTTTCAGAAATAAAGAAGAGGTAATCAGCTGACAAACACTTTACAAATAGAGTGTGTAAACAGAATAGTAAAATTA
>NW_026297417.1:0-569 GCF_001194135.2 Octopus bimaculoides
TATATATACATACATGTGTATGCATACACAATTATTACATGTGTATATAGACATATAAATTAAGTAGTTATGAGTGCGCATGAGCGTGATGACTGTGTATATATAGGTTCCGGTTTCAGAACATATTTGTTTTATTGTAATTTTAAATGTATATGTATGTATTTATTCTCGCTTCGTGTTCTATCCATCTTTATTATATATATGTTTGAATGTGTAAGTGTGCATGGAATATGTTTTGTATGTTTGTACACCTTGAGAGTGCACATATGCATCTTTTGAATATACAAATATATGCGTCGCTGAAAATTTCCTATTCAAGTTTAGTGAATAAACATCGAACAAATATGGTCTAAAAATCTTACTTGAATATCATTTATGAATTGTTATTAGTGAATGAATCGGTATCAGTAAGTGCAATGATATATATATTTATATGGAAGGATTTATAAAGCTTCACTAACTTTGGGGTGGTTATAAACTATATTCTTTTCTGTTCTAGGCACAAAGCCTGAAATTTTGGGGGAGGGAACCAGTCGATTAGATCGACCCCCAGTACGCAACTGGTACTT
>NW_026297418.1:0-215 GCF_001194135.2 Octopus bimaculoides
ATCCTCTAGCCTTTCAAATATATCGAGCCACACACACACACACACACACATGCATTTTGGCATTGACACACTCACTGACAAGCATTTATATTATATAGTATATGCCCATATGATTTTATACATATGTTAATACATATTCATCTTCATATATGTATATACGTACGTTTATCTGTGTATACATGCAATATATGTATATATATATATATATATATATA
>NW_026297419.1:0-355 GCF_001194135.2 Octopus bimaculoides
ATGTGTGTGTGTTTTTGTTTCTATATATGTCTCCTGCCACCGTTTTCCACCGGTGTTGGCGTGTACGTCCCCCTAAATTAGCGGTTCGGATATAAGATACTGACAGACAAATCTACCACGCTTAAAAATGATTACTGAGGTCAATTGCTTCGACTAATGTCATTGGAAGAAGTGCTCCAGCATGGGCCACATTTCTTTGCCTAAAACCAGCAAAAAGTTGTGCTAAACGATTGAAGGTTTCGCCAAATTGAAATTGAAATTGAGATACAAAATTGTAACCATTCATAGAAATAATGCTGAAATGAGATAATTTGAGCAACAAAAGTATTTATTAGTGCAAATAGCATCGCATTGA
>NW_026297420.1:0-227 GCF_001194135.2 Octopus bimaculoides
AAGGATGTATTAGTTTAACGCTCGGGAATACAGAAAGTCTTTAACATTTCAAGCTATGCTCTTCAACAGAAAGAAATACGGAGAAAAAAATATTCAAATGTTGTGGTCAGCGATCAATCATTTAATACTGTGAAACTTAATTTAATTTAAATTTTTAATAGATTGATTTTAATTGAATTTTTACCTGTAATTTTGGATTTTTATCCCTATTATTATTATTATTATTA
>NW_026297421.1:0-555 GCF_001194135.2 Octopus bimaculoides
AAGATTACTTATCAGAGTAGATAGGAAAAAAGTAGAAATGATGAAAAAGTTAACTGGAGTTAGAGAGAGTAAGAGAAAAAGATAAGCGACAGATTGATGAGACAAAGAGAGAGAAATGAGAAGTTAAGTGATAGACAAAGTTGTACAGAGTGGTGGGAGAAAGAGTGAGAGTGAGGGACTGAGATAGGAAAGATGAATAGTAAAAAAAGGGTGTGTTATATGAGAAAATGTGAGAAATGAACAGAAAAACCAGATAAGTTGTGAGACGGGGAGGGGAAAGAAAAGGCGAAGATAAATGAGACAGAGAGGGAGAGAAAGAGAGTAAATAATTCAGAAGTGAGAAAAGGAGACAAGGGAATAACTTAGAAGATATGAAAAATAAGAACTAATGAAAGGCGAAGTGAATGAAACAGTCAAGAGAAAGAAGCCAAAAAGTTGTTTAGAAAGTTTAATAAAAAGTAGAAATAAGAAAAGAAAGATTTTAGGAATGAAGTTGGAAAGAGAAAGAATTGACAAAAAGTAAAGGTGAAGGCAGAATAAGAAACAAAGTGTGGG
>NW_026297422.1:0-389 GCF_001194135.2 Octopus bimaculoides
AGATTTAATCAAAAGATTAAATGTGGTACTTAAAATGTTTGAGACACCACAATTTGGTAGGGTAAAAACCCAAAATAAAATCAAGAGATTTGGTGAATAAAATTTGAAGAAAAGCAACAAAAAGTCAATAGGTTATAGCAGTACGTACGTTTCGTATAAACTTCATAAATGAAGTTTGTACGAAACGTACGCACTGCTATAACCTATTGAATTTTTGTTGCTTTTCTTCAAATATATATATATATATAAAGAGGGAGAGGGAGCAATAAGAAAATGGAGGGGATTAGTAGGTGGTATTCATCAACTTATAGACATATTATGTGAATTTATTTATTTACCAAAAGGACAATTATAACAACATACATACATATATGACATATTATGCCTTA
>NW_026297423.1:0-657 GCF_001194135.2 Octopus bimaculoides
GATATTTTAAGCTAGTGATGATAATGGTAACTAGTTGAAAGTTATTGGCACTCAGTCGGTTACGACGACAACGGTTCCAGTCAATCCAATCAATGGAACAGCCTACTCGCAAGATTAATGTACAAGCGGTTGAACACTCCACAGACATGTGTACCCTTAATGGAGTTCTCAGGGCAATTCAGCGTGACACAGAGTGTGACAAGGCTAGCCCTTTGAATTACTGGTACTACTCCTTTCTGCCAGCTGAGTGGACTGGAACAACGTAAAATAGTGTCTTGCTCAAGGACGCAATGCACCATGGGTTTTCATGACCTTAAGTTTGTGAGCCGGATACCCTAACCACTAAGCCACACATCTTCACAGTTGAAAGTTAAACCAGATATTGTCCCAACATTTACCTCTTAAATTTAGGCTCCTCTCTTTTGTGTAACAGATATTATCCTATCCAGCACCTGCATGTTTAAATGTTTTCCTATGCAAGTGCGGACACCTCAACACCTGTTCCAGTCTACTGTTAGGCAATTGGTGTTTCAATGTAAAAACCATGAGAGAAGCCTTTGTGGTGAAAAGGAGAGAAAAAACAGATTTGAAAATATTTTCAGACAATTGGAGTCTGGACAGCTCCTGCCAAACCATCCAACCTGTGCTAGCATGGAA
>NW_026297424.1:0-575 GCF_001194135.2 Octopus bimaculoides
GGGGGGGGGACAAACACAAGACCTGTCATAGGGGTCATCCCCAGAAATGTGGTATTGTACATCCATAATTCGCCACCCATGACCAGACTGTCAATCGAGAGTTCTATTGCGACGTTTTGAAGCGTTTGGGGGATGTCATTCGGCGAAAGCGACCGGAGCGTGAAGAATTAGTTTCTTCACCGAGCTCTCTTCGTGAGTTTCTCGTCAAAAAACATAGTATCGCTTCTGTATCCGCTTTATTCGCCAAATTTAGCACCTACAGACTTCCATCTCTTCCCCAAGATGAAATTACAGCTCAAATGTCGTCGTTTTAACACCGTTGTTGAGATCCAGAACGAATCGCAGAATATTCCCGACTCGCTTACGGAAAACAACTTCTAGGCAGGTTTCCAAAAGTGGCAGGAACACTAGGACCGATGTATTGTTGTGCAAGGTGACTATTTCGGAAGAGATCATGTTGAAACTAAGGTAAATAAGTTACTTTTTATGAAATACAACTAGTCCGGGAACCTTTTGACACCACCTCGTGTATACATATGTATATATATATATATATATATATATATATATATATA
>NW_026297425.1:0-414 GCF_001194135.2 Octopus bimaculoides
AAAAAACAAGAGTAAGAGAAGAAAACACATCTCGACTATGCTGCTGTTTCTCTCTCTATATATAAAATGTTTAAAACCATGTTGGTTTTATTAAACCCGGTAATTTGTCCGTCCGTTTCTCTAAATCCTTACATCCTCCTCTCTAGCTATGAGAAAGACCGAATTAAAACGAGGTAGAGGGAGTTAAGAAGGAATAACTCGAATGCTGCTGTTTAATGATGTTTTCGTATATTGTCGTTGAAAGCTCGAAATAGGGAGTAATTAACAGTCGACAACTGAGGAGTGTTTAGACCTCATGTGGTATTTTGCCTGGTACTTGTCTCTCACTATGTGTTTACGTATTCTTCACTTGTTGCTGATGTCGTATACTTGATGCATTATATATATATATATATATATATATATATATATATA
>NW_026297426.1:0-318 GCF_001194135.2 Octopus bimaculoides
ATAAAACATAAAATAAAAAAGCAATAAAATCAATCTATCAAAAAAAAATGAAAGAGGAAAAAAGAAATATAAAAGTAACGAAAGAGGAAAATAATTAAAATAATGTGTTGATGGCGATATACAAAATACATAAATATGATAATAATAATAATATATATAGTTATAATTATATATTCATAATTAGAATAGAAAGATTAATAGATATAACAGCAACAATAATGTAAAAAGTAATTATGATAAAAATTAGATAGAATAGTATGATAAAAAGATATAACAATAACAATAATAATAATAATAATAATAATAATAATAATAATA
>NW_026297427.1:0-220 GCF_001194135.2 Octopus bimaculoides
TATATATATATATATATATATATGTATATATATATATATATTGTATAAAAAACACCTAAAATCAAAAGACAGAGACAGGTGAAGGAACAACAAACATGGTGTATTAGTTTAACGCTCAAGGAAAATGGAGGAGTCGTTGACGTTTTGAACTTACGCTCTTCTACAGAAAGGAATGAAGAGAGAAAACAGATAGAGAGAAGGAAAAGACTGAGAGAAAAAA
>NW_026297429.1:0-236 GCF_001194135.2 Octopus bimaculoides
AATGACAAACAGAAGCGAGTAAACAAACATTTAAACATTCAATATACACTTAATGCAAATGCGATAAACATATTACAATTTAAATATGTTGGCAATCTTTCGCTTTGAGTACATTTTACGTTATTTCTAATCCACGTGCGTTTGTTTATGTTTCTGAACAAGATCGTCGCTTTCCGTTTTTTTTTGTTTTTTTTACTTATGTGGGGAATCAAGGGACTTATCTTTTGAAGTCGGCG
>NW_026297430.1:0-469 GCF_001194135.2 Octopus bimaculoides
TATATATAATTATATATAATTATATATATGCTTGAATATATCTATGTATATAATATATAGATATGATGTAAACAAATACATTATATTTATATATATATATACATATATATAAAATGATGTAAACAAATGCATACAAAGATACAAAGACAAAAACCCTGAGAAATAACATAACATGTAACCATGGTAATGGAATGGATGAGAAAGAGAAAGGAAGAAAAAAAAACAAAGAAAGAAAGAGTTTACATTAAAATGTCAAATATTGCATGGAATCAACAAAGACCTGTTGGGGGGGAAAATGCAATAAAACCACATTCATTGTAAGTGAAACGCTAATATCAGATTAGATATCTGAGACAGCTACAGAGATAGACAAGATGCATGCATATATACATACACACATATATATATATACACATACATATGCATGTATGCATATATATATATAATATATATATATATATATATATAT
>NW_026297431.1:0-1433 GCF_001194135.2 Octopus bimaculoides
ATAAATATATATGTATGTATATGTATATATGTATATATATATATATATATGTAGAGAGCGAGAGAGATAAAATAGGTAGATAGATATATATATGTATACATATTGATTATATATATATTGATTTTGGTTGTTGGGAGCATTTTTTTTCCATTTTGTCTTTCTTGTTCCCAACGCTGTAGTGCAACGAAATGGCGGATTTAGCAAAGTACAACTACGCCAAAATAATATCCGAATTAAATAGTTTGCAGCTAAGTGAGTTTGCAGTAGCAGCGCAAGTAAATCTTCTTTACTTTATTCTGATGTTAATGAATCTAATTCGTCATTGTCACCACTAACAATATCTAGAATTTGTCCGCGTCGTTTAGAAGCCCCCTCTGTGATGCCAACATAGGAACGTAAGCAAAATGTTTTATTTGTGTATATGATATTTATGTACATGGAATCTTTTATTTATTTATTTTTTTGTTGCAGCGCCTGAGTGTTTGCAATATTCATTCTTTTCCTGCTAATGTTTCTATAGACTCAATGCGCTTTTACGTTGTCGGTGCGCTACATTTGATACTAGGATGGTACAATGACCTGGCGCTAGCAAGTTTTTTGAGCGGCGCCCAGTCTTTTGTATCATGTATATATAAATAAATATATGAGGTGCGTTGAAAAAATATCCGACTTTATTTTTTCCGGTACAACAAATTCCGAATAGTTAAACTCGTCTGGATGCGGGTGATGCTACCCTTTATGTACAAGCGTGCATATTTTCGCGCAAGTAGGCTCTGTCAATTCGTGGCTGTTTTGCGTAGAGTATAGGCGTGTAACGAATGCTCTCTGAATTTTCGTTTCCCTCGAACTCATCGAGCAGTGGTATTTCATGTAATGTTTGCACGAGCTTTTAATATTCAAGCTCAAACCATCCATAAGTTTCAGAAGGCCCTTGGCGATGATGCCAAGGTCAAAACTCAGATCAAGGTGTGGTACAGCAGCTTCAAACATGGCTGCATCGCAAAGGAAGCTTAGACACACTCAAGCAGGCCAAACCTCAAGCTGAAAGTAGGAGCCGATTAGAATAGTTTGGCGAATAATCAAGGAAGACCGTTGAGTAACAATCCAGGAATAACAACAGGATCAATGCATTCCATTTTAACGGAGGATTTGTACATGCGCAGAGTATGGGCGAAGTCCGTCATCAAGGTGCTGAGTGAGCAGGAGAAGGAATTCTGCATAGACATCGCTCAGGACATGCTGGACTGTGCAAATCACGTCTCAGGTGAAGACTACTATAACTGGTGATGTGACATGGGTTTATGGTTTCTGAACGAAGCATGCGGTCATCTAGCGTGAAAACGAACATCCGACGCATTACAGGTCTGTGATCGAGGAACTGAGTACGCTTCTCCACTAAGAAATGGAAATTTATCCCCTGTAACGTATAGAGA
>NW_026297432.1:0-401 GCF_001194135.2 Octopus bimaculoides
AGAAGAAGAAGAAGAAGAAGAAGAAGAAGAAGAAGAAGAAGGGGAAGAATAAGAAGAAATTGCAATAGAACATGGCGAATATATTGACACAGAACATTGTAAATTCAGGAAAAAGATACGAGACAAAATGCCAATATGAAAATAGTTTAATAAAAGTTCTAGATAAAGCAATCTTGCAAAATCACATAGAGCTAATCGAATGAAAAAACACATTGATAAATATGAAATATAATCTCTGCCATGTATATAATTATATACATATGTGAATATAAAAACTCGCATATATAATATATAGGAACATTTGCATACATACGTAGAGAATCACAATACAGTTTATATTTATATGTACGTGTATGTATATGCACATTGTATGTATATATATATATATATATATATATATA
>NW_026297433.1:0-812 GCF_001194135.2 Octopus bimaculoides
GTGTGTGTATCGCTCCCTCTTTATATATCTCACAATATCCCCCACCCTCACACACATACCCACACATACACTCGCATACACACACTCACGTATATATACAAATTTCAATTTTTGCTCATTAATCTTTTCAGGTTATCCAAATCCTATAATAAATGGCACCAAGAATGTTTACTTGTCGTATAACGAGACTCTGGAACTTGAATTCAACATAATCTATAACAAAGAGCTCAATATCTCATTGGTAGTTGTGGAAAATAACTCCTCTGTTATAACAATGTCCAATGATACAGTGATGGTTACATTAACTGCAAGCGGCGCAAATATATCAGCTGCGTAAGTTTGACATCTCCATCATCATATGTTACTTATCGTTGCTACTTTTCTTGTTGCTTAAACCCAGTTCAGGTAATTTGCGGGAGATGCTACTACTAATTCTTGCAGATTAACATTAAGTAAATATAAGGACCTGGAAATTGAAATGCAAAAGATGTGACATCTTAAAATGAGAGCAGTTCCTGTTATTGTAGGTGCCCTAGGCATGATAAGAATGGGATACCAGAAACACCTATATAACATCCAGAATAACCAAGTTTCAAAGAAATCCACGTCCTTAGAAAAACCCTATCATTTTAAATGTTTGTGTTGTATTACATGAAGATATTTCGCTACTGCCCCTACCACTTGCCTTCCCCAAGCTTTCAGTCATACTGTAACGTCTCTTATCTTTCACTCGCCTAAGACGCTCGGTAAGTGATTGTAACGAACATGCAGATTAAAAGTAAATAATAATAATAATAATAATAATAATAATA
>NW_026297433.1:822-1115 GCF_001194135.2 Octopus bimaculoides
TTATAACGTTCTTCAAATCGGTTCTGACCCTAAATTGAGATTCTGCAATACATTTGATGAAACCTCAGACCATCTCGTATCGGGATGTCACATGCTGAAACCAAATGAATACAAAAATCGTCGGAATAGGGTAGCACAATATTTACATTAGAAAATATGTAAACACTGCAAAATCAGTAGTCCTGCATACTGATATGAACATCATCCTGAGCCAGTTTGTTGAAGGGAAAAATGTCACTATCCTCTGGGATTTACCAGTCAACACCGACAGAACGATACAAGCTTATCGACCA
>NW_026297433.1:1125-1359 GCF_001194135.2 Octopus bimaculoides
CTGGGATTTACCAGTCAACACCGACAGAACGATACAAGCTTATCGACCAGACATAGTCGTTAAAGACGGGTAAGAAAATACTTATAGACCAATAGATATAAGTGTTTCTACTAATAAACATATATCTGTAATGGAATTTTACAAATTCAGCAAATATAAGGACCTGGAAATTGAAATGCATAAGATGTGGCATCTTAAAGCGAGAACCGTTTCGTGTTATTGCTTGTGCCCTTG
>NW_026297434.1:0-756 GCF_001194135.2 Octopus bimaculoides
TTGTGCGCTCTAGGACTAACCTATATTTTGCATTTGCGGCTCCGTTGGTGTCCAATGAAGGAGACGACGTTGGCATTGGTGCCAGTTGTCGAAGTTAATTCAATTTCGATTTCACTTGCTTCAACAGGTCTTCACAAGTGGAGTTTAGTGTCCAATTTAACTCGATTTCGATTTCACTTGCCTCAACAGATCTTCGCAAGTGCAGTTTAGTGTCCAATGAAGGAAGGTACGCATAAGTGGACTGGCTGAGGCCTTAGATTTAGGTCTCACTGGGCTTGCCGGGTCTTCTCACATACAGCAAATTTCCAAAGGTCTCGATCAGAAGTCATCGCCTCGGTGAGGTCCAAAGTTCAAAGGTCGTGCCTCACCACCTCATCCCAGGTCTTCCTGGGCCTACTTCTTCCACAGGTTCCTTCAACTGCTAGGGTGTGACAGATGTCGAGGCTGAAGCCTGCTCTGGCATCTCATCAGTTATTAAGACAAAAACGTTATGAAAAACACTGTTGAATAAAAGGAAGTTACTCCAATAGGCGTGGAGAAAGTAAAACTTCGTTTATAGAACCTGCATATGCACACATGTACACATATATACATACACGTATGCACACACACACACGTGTATATATATATATATATATATATATATATATATATATATATATATATATATATATATATACGTATACATACTCACACACACTTGGACATATACATACACACATATATCTATACACATGTAAACATACAGACATATAT
>NW_026297435.1:0-398 GCF_001194135.2 Octopus bimaculoides
GTGTGTGTGTGTGTGTGTGTGTGTGTGTGTGTGTGTGTGTGCCTGCGTGTTAACGTCTGTGCGTACCCGCGTGCGTCATTTTCCATGCTTGCATGCGTACATGTTTCACGGATATGCATTAGAGCATTGTATATGTCTTACAACATTATATTGCCAATAACAATAATGATAATAATAATAATAATAATAATAATAATAATAATAATAATAATAATAATAATAATAATAATAATAATAATAATAATAATAATAATAAATTTTTGAAAACAAACAAGAAAAAAAAGAAGCATCTTAGTATCAAACAGTTCCAACGAATAAAAAAAAGAAAAAAAATACTAAAAATATAACAAAAAAAAAACGGAAAATAAGAACAATAAAAATCAAACCTAAGTAATATC
>NW_026297436.1:0-282 GCF_001194135.2 Octopus bimaculoides
GACTGTTCAGTGTCACCCTATTTAACGACGATGTCCCCCCCCCTTTCACCCCACCTTGGCAGCTGTTTCTATCTTTAGAATGGTTGATAAAACAACAACGCCTACATATTGCAAGACCACCACCACCACTGCAACTACCACCGATACCACTGCCACCATCTCTGACACAACCACCACTAACACCATCGCCAACACTACAACCACCACCAACACCACCAGCCATAGCCGCCAAGACCACCATCATCATCATCATCATCATCATCATCATCATCATCATCATCA
>NW_026297437.1:0-610 GCF_001194135.2 Octopus bimaculoides
TATATGTGGGTATGTGTGTGTGATAGACATATCTGCATCTGTGTGTGTATATATATATGTATATATTTGTATGTATGCATATATATAGGTATGCATGCATATATACATGTGTATATATATATATATATATATATATATATATATATATATATATATATATATACATACATTGCACACACATATATATGCTATGTAGTATTTACTTACTGATAATATGTGATGAATGCATGTATAATATAAACTTGTTAATATAATGAATATACAACCATATTTATTCATATTTATATTATATACATAATATAAATACAATGAATGTGTGCACGTATTTGTGTATATATGTATACTTGTATCCATAGTTTACGTATTACTACATATGTTTTTCATATATATGTATCATATATATATGTATATGTAAATATATATTTATTTATTTATTGCATATATGTATACACATATGACATGTTACAATATAGCAAACATATGGATATAAACATATATATATATATGATTCTTATGTATACGCATACCTATATACATATTGGTAGATATTATGTATAGTTTTGTATATAGAACCATACACTTAAATATCCATATATATTACTATATATTT
>NW_026297438.1:0-249 GCF_001194135.2 Octopus bimaculoides
AGTTAAAAGCAAATATGAAAAAGAGATAGATCAAGAAAATAAATTACAAAAGAACAAAAGGAAGAGAGTTTAGCAGAGAAGAGAGTGTGGTGCAGAGAGTGGCGAGGAAGAAAATAAATAAATAAATAAATAGATAAATAAATAAATAAATAAATAGTAGTAGTAATGATGGTGATTTAAAATTTTGGCATAAGACCAGCAATTTCGGGGGAGAGCATAAGTCAATTACATCGACTCCAGTGTTCAACT
>NW_026297439.1:0-352 GCF_001194135.2 Octopus bimaculoides
GCAGGGAATTGTACCAATGTGCCAGAAGGGAGGCTAGTCGACAGGTTTATACATATATATACATATATATAAATATATGCATATACATATATATATATAAATATATGCATATACATATATATATATAAATATATGCATATACATATATATACATATAAATATATGCATATACATATATATATATAAATATATGCATATACATATATATATATAAATATATGCATATACATATATATATATAAATATATGCATATACATATATATATATAAATATATATATATAAATATATATATACACACACATATATATATATGCATATATATATATATATGCATATACATATATATATAT
>NW_026297440.1:0-757 GCF_001194135.2 Octopus bimaculoides
AACCACCACCACTACTACTACCACTACCACGAACAAAACCTACATACACCCACGCAAGCACAAAACAAGCGCAAACACGCAAACTTACACACAAACACATATACATTTAACAAGCACACATATGCAATAACATACGCAGACAAAGAAACCCACACACTCACACACGCACAACTACACACAAATATATATAACAAACACACACACACACACACACACACACACACACATCACACAAACACACAGACACACAAACACACATATACATATAACTAAACCAACAAATTGAACAGGCAAATCACAGATACGGTAGTTTTCATAATTTATTTGAGTTTCTCCTTGATATCACGAGGATGGATTGATATATCGTGTGATGTGTAAACCAGTCCGATTGGACAATATGTTCAAACTGGGCTGTAACTCGTCTAATAATTCGATATATTACGATGGACATAATAGCGATTAGGTCTACGATTTCTGTGTTTTTTTTTTATTCTTTTCGTATGCAGTTTTTTGTTTTAGTTTCATTTTCTTTATCTGTTAATAGTATTTTTTTTTAATTATCTTTTTTTTTGCATTGTTTTGCTGTTACCTCAATTTCTCTTTGACTATCGTAATTAAAAAAACAAAACCCAAATGTTCAGTGTGTGTGTGTGTGTGTGTGTGTGTGTGTGTGTGTGTGTATGTATGCATGCATGTATGTATGCATATGCATGTATGAATGAAATTATACAAACACACACACACATACACACACACG
>NW_026297440.1:1622-2620 GCF_001194135.2 Octopus bimaculoides
AGTCTTAGGATCATTCAGTCGTATGATTCAGCAACGTGTAATGAGGTGCTTTGTTCAAGAGCCAACAAAACATTTCAACCAGTCTAGAAATCGAAACCACTACATTCGTTTCTACTCTAGGCAAAAGGCCCGATATTTTGTGGGGAGGGGACCAGTCGATTAGATTGACCCTGGTATGCAACTGGTATTTGATTTATCGAACCCGAAAGGATGAAAGGCAAAGTCGACCTCGACGGAATTTGAACTCAGAACGTAAAGACAGACGAAATACCGCTAAGCATTTCGTCCGGCGTGCTAACGTTTCCGCCAGCTTGCCACTATATTACCATCATGAAAGCAACCACTAATTCACGCGCCGAAACGAATATAACACAGCATAACTTTACATAACATTACTTCACATAACATAGTATAATATAATGAAATATAATATAATAAAATATAAGATAATATGATATAACTACATTTATAATCTAATCTAATGTAATATGATATGGTAAAGTATAATATATCATATAGATATACACAATATATATTTGACAAGGAAGAAAAAGTTTTTCAAGAAAGCAAAGGGTTTAATTGAAAGATAAGACCACAATACGATATTACATCTGTATGTGTTTGTGTGTGTATGTGTGCTCGAGTGTGTGGGTGTGTGTTTGTGTGTATATGTGTGCATGTGTGAGCGTGTGTGTGTGTGTTTGTGTATTTGTGAAAAAGAGAGATTGAGAAACAGCGTACACACACACACATAGACATGCATAATATATATACATATATATGCACAATATTACATGCTTATCTATATATGTGTTTATATATACATGTATATGCAAATACATATCTATATCTATATACATACATATATATATGTATGCATGCATATGTATGTCCTATATGCTTATATATACTTAAATATATATTCAAATATATATTCGCATAAACGCATGCATACTTATGCATATACAGGCGTACATAGATGAATTGAGGTATATATA
>NW_026297441.1:0-447 GCF_001194135.2 Octopus bimaculoides
TGTGCGTGTGTATGTGTGTGTGTACGTGACTTGAGACGCTGGGTTGCCATTCACTGTTACTGACATCAATAAATCCGTTTGCACCCCGTGATTGTAACAGCAACCCCCACCAATCCTAACAGTAACAACAACAGAGACAACCTCATCATCAACATCAGCATCATCAACAATAAGTTCAATTAGTCGATATCTCATCGATTTCGACGTCATCAGTGTGGGGAAACAAGAGAGAAACGTAGAAGAAGAAGAAGAAGAAGAAGAAGAAGAAGAAGAAGAAGTTGATGATGATGATGATGATGATGATGAAAAGATGAGTTTGAGGAGAAGGAAGAGGAGAGGAAACGAAAAATATAAAAATAACCACAAGGACACAAGTGGTGACAGAGATGATGATTTTTATATGCATACACACAGATATACACACATAGATACCCACACACACATACA
>NW_026297442.1:0-424 GCF_001194135.2 Octopus bimaculoides
AAAAAATGCTCAAACATTGATATATTTGTGTTTGAAGAGGAGTAATGGTGATGGTGGTGGAAGGAATGTCATTTCCTGTGTCTATGTTTTAATTGGAAGGAACTGT
Source organism: Octopus bimaculoides (assembly GCF_001194135.2). Classification (NCBI taxonomy): domain Eukaryota; kingdom Metazoa; phylum Mollusca; class Cephalopoda; order Octopoda; family Octopodidae; genus Octopus; species Octopus bimaculoides. Next base: position 107 of record NW_026297442.1, read on the forward strand.
TGCTGTGTGAATAAGTAAATAATTTTCTCAGTGATATCAATGATAGAAAAATGTTACGTGATAAGAGCAATAACGTAACAAATAAAATAAATAAATAACAATGGAGAAATCAGGCGGCATTTAGGTTTTTTTCTTTCTTTAATATTCAAAAGTATCATACGAGAAAGACAAAAGAAATATATTAAAATGTCGGAAACATACATGGTCGCCTACGGTATTGTATAAAACAAATGTACAAACATTGACATATGTGCATGTGTACGTATATATGTTTGTGTGTGTGTGTGTATGTATGTATGTATGTATGTATATATATAT
>NW_026297443.1:0-803 GCF_001194135.2 Octopus bimaculoides
TATATATATATATATATATATATATATATATATATATATATAGGTGTGCAAATATATATGGGACGATGTCGTAACTGGCTGAAACTATATATATCTATATATATTTACTCCATGCGGAACTAAACAGAACAGGAGGAAACATGTGGATGGAAGAGCCGCTGAAGATGTCACAGATGTGTAACAAAAGATTTCCAGACAATGGACTTAAGATAAAATAAGAACTATAATAAAGGAGTGAAGAACGAATATATAGTGCATGCATTTATTTGGCCACAAAAAAATGACCTTCCCAAAACATAACTATATCGGTTTCAGTTTCAACACATGAATTCACATCAGGAATTTTGCAAAACAAATTCATAGATGTGTAAATATATATATATATATATATATATATATATATATAATAATCATAATAATAATAATAATAATAATAGTAATAATGATAGTAATAATAATAATAATAATAATAATAATAATAATAATAATAATAATAATAGGGATAAAAATTCAAATTTACAGGTAAAAACTCATTTATAGAAAAGAACCAAAGTTTATGAACTCATCCATGAAAATCCACAGTCACATATAGCAAAAATTAATAAGTAAATGCCCAATAAATAAGTATAATATAATACAAAGTAAATATTATACTTATTTATTGTGCTTTTACTTATTAATTTTTGCTATATGTGACTGGATTTTCATGGATGAGTTCATAAACTTTAGTTCTTTTCTCTAAAACTATATATTCATATATATATATATTTATTTATTTATTTATTTATGGGTTTCAGCCAAGT
>NW_026297444.1:0-265 GCF_001194135.2 Octopus bimaculoides
TGGTTGGTAAGCAAGCTACTTACCACACAGCCACTCCTGCGCCTATTTTCCTAACATTTTATGCTGGTGTTGTCTTTGTTGCTGTTGTTATCGATACAGGTGTTATCAATGTTGTTGAAATTATTATGATTACTGCTTCTATCATCACTGTGAATGATCTTACTGCTGCTGCTGTTGCCACTGCTGCTGTGCTGAAGTTGCTGATACTACCAATGTCATTGTTGTTGTTGCTGCTTATCACATTTGTTATTATAGTTGTTGTTGG
>NW_026297445.1:0-324 GCF_001194135.2 Octopus bimaculoides
GTATTTAGAACATAATCATATGTAAAAGAAAAGCTAAATAATTGTTATAAAATAACGAAACTCCAATAAAATTATCTCTTCAGAAATAGGGAAATATTGAATTATACGTAATAAAGTTAACTTTTGACATTTATTTGAACGTAACCTTTTATCAACAGATTGTAATCCTTTATTTCCCAAAATTATTCACCGGAGATTTCTTCCATCGACGCTAGCAAAACCAGATGTTCCGAAATCATTCATGTTTATTTGATTTTAGAAAATTTCTCATATCAAGATTATTTGAAATAGTTAATGTAAATTAAATACTGGATGTATAATTTC
>NW_026297446.1:0-1046 GCF_001194135.2 Octopus bimaculoides
TAGATTACCTTTATACCGTTTTGTCTGTGCAGACACTACCTGGTGTTTCAAACTTGTTAATGTATAGTATTTTAATTGTTTATAGCTAGCCTTGCCACGAACACCAGAATTAAAAGAGTTGTCTGATTCTCAAAGAGCTTGTTATGTGGGTCAATCGGATGTAGGACTTAGTGTAAGAATGCACAAAACATTGACAGTCAATAGAGTGATTGCACAATTCACTAGTAAAGGAAAAGAATCGACAGCATCCCGATCAAATCGACCTGGGCTCTCTGAGAGGTGTTTTCGTATTATCAAGCGGATTGTTGAAAACAAGCAATGTTGTAAGGCAGCTAAAGTTGCAGGGAAACTCAAAATCAGTCGGAGTAATCTTGTGATGTATCTCCACCATCTTGGCATCTGTAGCAGTGCAGCTAGAAGTTAAGCTCTTCCGCCAGCAAATATCCTAAGACGAAAGAAGTGGGCAAATGAAATGGTAGAAAAATCCATAAGGTTCTGGGAAACAGTCATATTCTCGGACGAATCAATATTTGCACAATTCTTTAACAGCAAATTGGTGTGGACTGAAAACTACTAAATCAAGACTTTGATTTAAATCGGTTACAACCAATCGTGAAACACGGCTGTGTTTCAATGATGCGGGTAGCAATCTGGTGCGCTGGTCGTTTAGAACTGGTGACGTGTACTAACAACATGAACTCGGAAAAATATATCTTCATCTTTCGGATGGAGATTATTTTTCTCCCTCTTTCTCCAATGGTCATATTATAAGAAAAATTATACATTCATGGAAAATGGTTCTCCCGCGCCGAACAGCTAAAAAGATCATTGAGTCGCAAGTGAAAAACGAAATCAGAAGTGTACTTTGGCCAAGTTGGTCTCATGACATGAATCTCATTGAACGTATTTGAAGCATACTGGACGGAGATGTATTTTTCTCCACTTTTCTCGTGATCAGATGAAAAGAAAAACGACACACTCATGGAGAATAGTGCTCTGTGCCAAGCAACCAAAAAGATCAATGAGTCGCAAGAAAATTTTAAAAA
>NW_026297447.1:0-250 GCF_001194135.2 Octopus bimaculoides
AGAGAAAGGAGAGAGAGAGAAAGGAGAGAGAGAGAAAGGAGAGAGAGAGAGAGAAGGGAGTGAGAGAGATAGAAAATGAGTGGCTTATGAATCGAGAATCCTAATTTCCATGCGATATTTTAGAACCGTAGTTAGAAAAGATGCGGCTAAAACTGGAGTTCTGTTTGGATGTGATTAGCTTTTAACCTTCGATCCAACAGAAATGGCACCATATTTGTCTATGTATGTGTGTGTATACATACATATATAT
>NW_026297448.1:0-213 GCF_001194135.2 Octopus bimaculoides
ACACACACACATATATATATATATATATATATGTATATGAATATGTATGTCTATTTGTATATATGTGTATATACATACATAAAACACACACATATAAATGTACATATGCATGAATACACCTGACTGTACGCAAATAACGTATGTACAATATATACTTGTACAAACACATACAAGTGCATATCTATGTATGTACATATATATATATATATATAT
>NW_026297449.1:0-351 GCF_001194135.2 Octopus bimaculoides
ATATGTACTTACGAACGAACGAAATATCGTACGTACGTAATTACGTATGTGCGAACGAATGAACGAACGAAAGAACAAACGTATGTACATACGTACGAACCAATGACCGAACGTACGTTCGTACGTACGAACGAAAGAACGAACGTACGTACGATGAACGAACGAACGAAAGTACGAACGTACGTACGTACTTACGAACGAAGGAAATAACGACCGTACGTACATAACTACGTATGTACGAATGAACGAACGAACGTACGCACTTATGTCCGTACGTACGACCGAAAGAACGAAAGATCCAACGAGCGTATGTTCGTACGAACGAACGAAAGAACGAACGAACGAACGAAC
>NW_026297450.1:0-490 GCF_001194135.2 Octopus bimaculoides
GAACATACTAAGTATGTCTACCTGCTGGAAATAACAGTCAAAACTCTTATATATATTGTGGAAAAAAACTGGTGATAACTACAGAAATCAGCTGTTTGCAGGTAAACGGGCTAGGACAATCTCTCAACATGCATTCCAGTATTTAGACTCGCATGGACATGTTTCTGGACTGGCATTATAGCCTCACCTTCGTCAACACACGTTACCATGATGGAAAGCCATAGCCCATCACATTGATGTCTGCACTGCAACTGATTTGTTTTGCGCCAAAACATGGCAACCACCAGTGTGAAAATAATTTCAATACTGAGCAAATAATTTAAGAGAAAATATTTGCTAAGATATTATTAGCTCTATTATTATCTAGTGTTAATTGTTACGCTAGAAAATAATAAAGTCAACAATATCTTCGCAAATATTTTCTCCTGAGTTATTTGCTCCATATATATATGCATATATATATGTGTGTGGGTATATATACATATATATA
>NW_026297451.1:0-239 GCF_001194135.2 Octopus bimaculoides
ACACACACATACACACACACACACACACACACACACACGCACACACACACCGATGCTTATATATTCTGGGACTAAAAGAAAATAATTTAGACGCATTGTTGTGAACAAGTGTGTGATATACGTAAGAAATTCTAATCTGTGAGAGGAAAAAATAAACCGCTTGCGTTTACGCATACACATAACAATAACACACACACATACACACAGAGATTCACGTACACACACACACATACATTCGT
>NW_026297452.1:0-389 GCF_001194135.2 Octopus bimaculoides
AGAAACTAACAATTCGATTATCACGGAATGTGTTTATATATACAGTAGTGAAATATCATACACTAACAGATATACAACACACTGTTATATACATTTATACACACACAAATATATATATCTGTATATATATATTTCTATGTAGTAGTTTATATGTGTTGATGGAGGTAGCGGTGGTGGTTGTAGTGTGTGTTGGTCGTAGTGGCAGACACGGTGTTCTGCAGATGATTACACATTGTATGTAGAAATTTGAGAGTTTCAGCATTTTCATTTCGGCGTTTGTATGGCTGCAACTTTAGTCGTCACATCTCATAACGAGAATATTAGCTTCATTTGGTGACGTGAGAAATGTGTGTTTGTGTATATATATGAGTATATGTATATATATATAT
>NW_026297453.1:0-244 GCF_001194135.2 Octopus bimaculoides
GTTGGTAAGCAAGCTACTTACCACACAGCCACTCCTGCACCTATGTAAAACATTTTGATTGTGCCTGTGATTTGAACACACAAATACAGAATAATATAAACCTCTCTCTTATTTTTCCTTTCTAAATTTTTCACTGATTCTTTGTCTCCCCGCCTCCATTTGAATTTATGCTTTCCTTGGCATAACACATGGAAAAAACAGTTAGCAACTAACAGAATAATAATAATAATAATAATAATAATAA
>NW_026297454.1:0-262 GCF_001194135.2 Octopus bimaculoides
ATATATATATATGCATCTCTCTCTTTCTCTCTGTATGTGTGTGTGTGAATATATATATATGCAGGTGCATGTGTGCCTGGGTGTATGTGTGTGTATCGTATCTATGTCTACACGTACATATGCATACATGCACACATGCATACATACACACATACAAACATAAATATACGTAAATATATCTATCAATGCATGTATCTTTATATCTATCTATCTATCCTTATATCATCCATCCATCGATCGAGCGATCGATCTATCGATCGAT
>NW_026297455.1:0-563 GCF_001194135.2 Octopus bimaculoides
GCATAGCCAAACTCAACGGCATTTGAACTGAGAACGTAAAAAAAAAGCAAGAAATACTGTTAATCGTTTTGTCGGAGGCGCTAATGAGGCCAGCAATTCACACAGCCCGGTATCAATTCAGTTGTCACTCGTTGACATTATACAACCCACATAAGATGTACAGGAAATACTCCATTCCATTCTTTCTTGAAACACGGCTCACCCAGAACACACTCACCGCCCCTAAAATAACACAACACAACGCACTTTGCATGTTGTCTACACAACAAAGAGGTAAAACTTGCAGGAACCCCCTCACACCTCACAGTCCACACCCAACGAAAACAAAAACAAATAAGGAATTCTACAACAATGCAAAAGTAATGTAGAAATGCAATCACAGTTCTTCTTATCTCTAGAAGACAATCCTTCATACACTTCAAGAACTCGGGGGAGTAGCCGGTGTTGCAGTTGAAAATTGCATGAAACGGAAGCGAATATGATCGTGTAAATAACATCAACAATAACAACGACGACGATGATGGTGATGATGGTGATGATGATGATGGTGATGATGATGATGG
>NW_026297456.1:0-337 GCF_001194135.2 Octopus bimaculoides
TAGGATTTGACTACACCTCCATTTAGAGCACAGTTTAAGCTATGTTTTCGCGGAAGAAGGTTTATGTTCCTATAACCTGTGTTAGATCTGTAACCTTTTAAAATGGAAGATAAGAAAGTTCATTTTCGGCACTTGATGCTTTTCTTTTTCCATAAAGGGAAAAATGCCTCACAAGCAGCCAAAGAAATATGCGCTGATTACGGCAATGTTTCTTTTCCCGAAAGAACTGAAAAGAAGTGGTTCGAAAGATTCCGAGCTGGAGATTGTAGTCTTATTGATAAAAAGCAATCAGGCAGATCATCCACTACAGATGATGACCAAATCAAGTCATTAATTG
>NW_026297457.1:0-483 GCF_001194135.2 Octopus bimaculoides
GCCGACCAAAGCCTTGTGAGTGGATTTGGTAGATAGAGACTGAAAGAAGCCCGTCGTATATATATATGTGTGTGTGTGTGTTTGTCCCCCAAATATCGTTTGACAACCGATGCTGGTGCGTTTACGTCCCTGTAACTTAGCTGTTCGGCAAAAGTGACCGATAGAATAGATACTAGGGTTACAATAAGTCCTGGGGTCGATTTGTTCGACTAAAGGTGGTATTCTAGCTTGGCCGCAGTCAAATATCTGAAACAAATAAAAGAATTAAAGAATATATATTTATGAACATACATTGAGATATTAGAACGATAAATTATTATATTATGATATATTAAATACATAATAATATAGGTAACTATAGAAATTTAAAAACAAAAAAGGTAGAAAAGCATTTTGTTCGGCACACTAACGATTCTGCCATCGCGTCGTCTTAACTTACACCACCTGTCCTCGTCTGTTGTTATTATTTGTATATTCTCCCAT
>NW_026297458.1:0-509 GCF_001194135.2 Octopus bimaculoides
TTGACAACAAACAAGATGAGGACAAATATCCGTCAAATGTAAATAATGAACATGGAAGTATGTTTAAAGATTCTTTTTACTGCTTTCTTTCATCAGACATGATAATCATTTTTATATTTGTTACATTAATTGAGTTTTATAAAATATTACCCGTCAACGAGGTAGTTTGCAAGAGGGTGTCATAGAATTGGTCTTTCAGCCCATCCGAAAGACCAATTCTATGACACCCTCTTGCAAACTACCTCGTTGACGAGTGACAGGGACCTTCTCTTCGTAGCTGGAGACTTCAATGGTCATGTCGGACGTCGTGCTGGAGGCTTCCATGGCATACATGGAGGCTATGGCTTCGGTTCCCGCAACGAGGAGGGAACCAGACTGCTGGAGTTTTGTGATGCAACTGATCTTATGGTCTGCAATACCAACTTCAGGAAACCTGCCTGTCACATGGTCACCTACCGATCCGGCAGACACTTTAGCCAAATCGACTACATCCTCGCCAGAAATAGGGA
>NW_026297459.1:0-503 GCF_001194135.2 Octopus bimaculoides
TCACAAAGCGTAAATAAAAGGAAATGCAAAAACAACATGAAATATGAAAACAAACTTGGGTATGGGAACAACGAGACATACAAATAGAAAACAAGACAAGTAGCATAAAGAACAACTGTTCATCAGTTGTTGGCTGTCCATCTTCTCCTCATTTCGAGCAATTAACGACAATATGAGGCTTTGAAAGGAACTTGCTCCCGCGAACCAAGATAAAATTTGGGATTTGCAGAGGGTCAAAATTGGTAAAAAAAAAACAAAAAAAAAACAGTACAGTGGATACATACAACAAACCAAACGAAAACAAGCATGGAGGGCCGTTGGGCCAGACGAGGTAAGGTAGCGAACGCTGGAGGAATATTGTCTGACAAGAAAAAAGATAGAAGAGGAGACAGATAAGAATGTGTCTGTGCATTATTTACATTATGCGTTTGGTTTGTTTGACAGACTGAAAAAAAAAGAAAGATGGACGATGGTCACGTGTGAGCAACGAGAGGGAGAGAGAG
>NW_026297460.1:0-351 GCF_001194135.2 Octopus bimaculoides
TGTATGTATGTATGTATGTATGTATGTATGTATGTATGTATGTGTGAAAGGCTCTGTTACTGTGGTCAGCGCTCATAGATTATATACATATACGTTGGCAGCGATTGTAAATGGCCAGAAAATGGCGATCGTGATATCCCTTTACCGTACGGTTTCAGCTTTAGACCGAAAGTATCATCAGACGGGTCGGCACAAATGGCCAGATTCCGGACCACATCGCCACGAGTATATATGTCTACTCCATAAAAAACTTATGGATGATTTCCAGAATCGCTAATGTGTATACGAATAATTGGTGAAACTGCTAACCAGCTGCCTCATTGAATTATATATATATACATATATATATAT
>NW_026297461.1:0-784 GCF_001194135.2 Octopus bimaculoides
CTCGTATATATATGTGTGTGTGCGCGTGTGTGTCTGTATCTTTGTCTGTCATACATGTATGTATGGAGACAGGGAGAGGGAGATAGAAAGAGAAACTGTGAGTGAGAGAATATATGCACATGTTTGTGTTTTAACTTTTACTTGTTGCAGTACTTAAGCTGCAGAAATACTGGGGCAATAAATAAATTAATTTCTTAAACACCGATTGCACAATCGATCAAGTATATAACAATAATCAATATCACATCTTTCTACGTACCTCTACATTCTCCATTGACGGGGGCGGAGCCTTTCGGGCATTTGCATACACGTGTACCTGATTCAAGTAAACAAGTGGATCCTTTCGGGCAGGAAGAACTTCCCTTTATTTGTTGATTACCCAAACAAGTTATTGATTTTGAGCAGTCGTCTAATAACAGAGTTGTGTTAACCTGGTTGGAAATAGAATAATTAAATTTTCAGCAAGGTACAATTCCAATAATGTCAACTTTAGTTCCTTATATGTTGTACAATTAAGGTGGCGAGCTGTCAGAATGCTCACAGCACCATGTGAGATGCTTAGTGTTATTTCTTGGATTTGATGCAATCTGCTTACCCCCTCCCCCGAAACTGCTGGCCTCATGCCAAGTTTTGAAACAAATATTTGTTATACATATTGTTAGTTTAGATATATACACCAAAGGTAGCCATAATCGAGAAGACGTAAAATAAATGATATTGAATCAGTAACCTCCAAGCTTTCTTGCTCAGGCATACTGTATCGATGATTAAACTATCATAGTAC
>NW_026297461.1:794-1052 GCF_001194135.2 Octopus bimaculoides
GTCATCTGCCTTTTGGAGAGAAGACACTTGCATAACATGTGCCAGAGCTAAACTAGGCTTGTACATACATCTGCAAATTCATGATGATCCATGAAATACAGTAAAGAATTTCATCCACGTGACGGCGGAATGCGAATCGTCCGCACCAAAGGTGTTTGTTGTTTGTAGGTTATTTATGTATGTATGAATCTTTCTCTCTATATACATATGTGTGTGTGTGTGCGTGCGTGTGTGTGTGTGTGTGTATGTGTGTGTGTG
>NW_026297461.1:1062-1311 GCF_001194135.2 Octopus bimaculoides
GTGTGTGTGTGTGTATACGTGTGGAGTTGCAATGGCCCAGTGGTTGGGGTAGCGGACTCGCGGTTTCGATTCCCAGATTGAGCGTTGTGAGTGTTTATTGAGAGAAAACACCTAAAGCTCCACGAGGCGACCGGCAGTGGGTAGTGGCGAACCATGCTGTACTACCTCACCACAAATTTCTCTCACTCTTTCTTCCTGCTTCTGTTTTACCTGTATTTCAAAGGGCCAGCCTTGTCACACTCTGTGTCA
>NW_026297461.1:1321-1510 GCF_001194135.2 Octopus bimaculoides
TCTGTTTTACCTGTATTTCAAAGGGCCAGCCTTGTCACACTCTGTGTCACAGTAAATCTCCCCGGGAATTACGTGACACTCTGTGTCACACTAAATCTCCCCGGGAACAACTTGAATTCTACGAGATATGGCCTCGTACAGTTTGAATTGTTTCCAAAGGAATTTTTGTCTATTCTTCAGCTAAAACAG
>NW_026297461.1:1520-1643 GCF_001194135.2 Octopus bimaculoides
AGGAATTTTTGTCTATTCTTCAGCTAAAACAGTCTCCAGTTCTTGTAGCGGTGATGGTGGAGGATATTGACTCCTTACTTGTTTTTCTAAAAATATACCATAAATGTTCACTAATATTGAGAT
>NW_026297461.1:1703-2077 GCF_001194135.2 Octopus bimaculoides
GGGACTGTGGTGGCCAGGTAAGATGTTCAACTTCACTAGAATGTTCTTCGTGCTATTCAGTAACTACTTTAGCTGTCTGAATTAGCACATTATCTTCTTAAAACTGTTACCAGTGAAGAAAAAATACGTGCTCGTAAAGACATAGCAAAATTCTTTAGAATACGTGATAAGGTATATGTAAGAATTCAGAAAAATGGCCAACAATATTGGGAAGAAGGAGAAATTGTAACATACATAGGAAGAATGATGTATAGTGTAAGAAGCAGAAATGGAATGGAATGGAGACAGAAATCAGCATCAGGAAAGAGTCATAGGAAAGGAAAAAACAAGAGTAGAAATACCGATGGATTGGCTATATGACACTTTTCAGGTTC
>NW_026297462.1:0-328 GCF_001194135.2 Octopus bimaculoides
CTATCTATCTATCTATCTGTCTGTTTGCCTGTCTGTCTGTCTGTCTGTCTGCCTGTCTGCCTGCCTGTCTGTTTGCCTATCTACCTGTCTGTCTGTCTGTCTGTCTGTCCGTCTGTCTGTCAGTCTGCCTGCCTGCCTGTCTTTCTTCCTATCTATCTATCTATCTTAGTATGTCCTTTGATTAATTTTAATCCTTCAGCTATTTAATGCTCTTTTTTGGGCCTGCAATCGCCTATATAATTGATTCTGCTATTGGCATTTTAAAAAAATTGTTACATTGGATAATAACAGAATTAATGATATCTTCGCAAATTAATTTTTCGTGAAT
>NW_026297463.1:0-626 GCF_001194135.2 Octopus bimaculoides
ATATATATATATATATATATATATGTATACACATATGTATACATATATGTATAACACTGTATAAACTCTGTATTTGGAATGACCAATTTCAAAGATTGTTGAATTTTACTCACAAGGTATTGGAATCTTATATGTATACCATTCTGCCTAAACAATGGATTTACAAATACAATATCCCTACATTCACTCGCTATTTCCTATCTTAGCTAAACTAACTATTGCTTAATCATTCTCTCACACCGTCTCTGGTTAAAGGATATAATAAATATCCTGGAAACAGCTGTAAGACATTCTACACAGCATGGCCACAGTCAAATAACTGAAACAAGTAAAAGAGTAAAAGAATATATATGTATATATATGTGTATATATATATATATATATATATATGTGTACATATATGCTTGTATATATATATATGTATATATATATATATATATATATATATATATATATATATATATATATATATGCATATATATATATATATATGTATATATTACGGAGATGTACTTGCATAGCAAGTGACCTGATCTGAGATCGTGTGCTGGAACAAAAACAATTGCAGCATGGGAAGTGTTTATAAGCCATTTAAGAAACACACAAAAACCATTAGATTCACTTTA
>NW_026297464.1:0-292 GCF_001194135.2 Octopus bimaculoides
ATGCATATATATATATATATGTATATATATGCATATATATATATATGTATGCATGTTTGTGTTTGTATGTCTATATTTGGCCCCCACCACAATCACTTGACAATCGATGTTGGTGTGTTTACACCCCCGTAACTTAGCGGTTCGACAAAAGATAACCGATAGAATAAGTACTAGGCTTCCAAAGAATAAATCCTGGGGTCGATTAATTCGACTAAAGGCGGTGCTCCAGCGTGGCCGAAGTCAAATGACTGAAACGAATAAAAGAATAATAGAATATATATATGTATATATA
>NW_026297465.1:0-278 GCF_001194135.2 Octopus bimaculoides
TCTTTTATTTGTTTCAGTCATTTGACTGCGGCCATGCTGGGACACCACCTAGAAGGATTTTAGTCGGACAGATCGAGCCCGGGACTTATTTTCAAAGCCTAGTACTTATTCTATCAATCTATTTTGCCGAACCGCTAAGTTACAGAGACGTAAACACACAAACACCGGTTGTCAAGCGGTATGGGCGAGGGGACAAACACAGAAACACAGACACACACAAATACATACATATGTATGTATGTATGTATGTATGTACACACACACACATATATATATAT
>NW_026297466.1:0-218 GCF_001194135.2 Octopus bimaculoides
ATCCACTTCGCAGGAAGAGCTATTCTAAGAGCGCGTTCTGCCTCGCCTTCGAAGCGCCTAGTTTACAATAGAGGCAGCTGATGAAGGAAAAGTTCCATAAGTGGCTTGTCTGTTTTCCTATGTGTTCATTCTGTTGTCCTTTAAAAAAGTCCATTTTTTGTGCTTTGATTATGTTCCCGTTCCTCTTTTGACGTCCTGTACCCGGATATGCATCTATA
>NW_026297467.1:0-456 GCF_001194135.2 Octopus bimaculoides
TGTGTGTGTGTGTGTGTGTGTGTGTGCGCGTGTATGTGTGTAAGCGCGCGCGTGCTTGATTGTGTGTGGGAACGTACTAACTTCGGTTAAGTCCGTTGCAATGTTCCAGCGCCTGTGTCCATTAACTTATGTGACCTGTTGATTAACGAAAAATGAATAGTAAACAGTGAATTTAATGACTGTCTGTCTGTGCGTCGCTGTATAAACGCGCGTGTACTGTTTTCGTGATGGTGGTGGCGGTGTTGCCAGTGGAGCTGGTATTGGAATTGGTTGTGGTGCTGTTGATGAATGCGCTTGTATGTGCAACCGTCTTGAATATATAGGTATGCAGAAATGTGAACGTGTGTGTATGCATGTATGTATGCACGTGTATGTGTATGTCCGTGTGTATGTGTATGTGTGCATGTATGTCTGTGTGTGTGTATTTGCATATGTATATATGTATGTATGTGTGTG
>NW_026297468.1:0-237 GCF_001194135.2 Octopus bimaculoides
GGGTATAATAGTGATAGACTTAAGAAGTCTTAAGCAAAGTATCTCAGCTAATCACTCTCATTGCATTGAGAAGTACACACAGACATCCATGCCACACGCATAAACACACATACGATCACACGTGCACATGTATATCTTTCGGTCACTCTCTGTGGACATATACACATACATATATTCATGCATATGTATACTTACATGTATGTATGTATGTATGTATGTATGTATGTATGTATGTAT
>NW_026297469.1:0-292 GCF_001194135.2 Octopus bimaculoides
TCAACCGAAAGTAACACGAGGAAATAAACAGAGAGAATAAAAAATCTTTTTAAGCTAGCGGTCAATCATAGTAGAATATATATATGTATGTATTTAAATATATATGTATGTAGATATGTATGAGTATATATATATATTCTTTTATTCTTTTACACGTTTAGGTTATTTGACTGTGGCCATGGTGGAGCACAGCCTAGAAGGTTTTTTAGTCGAACGAATCGGCCCCATGACTTATTCATAGCAAGCCTAGTACTTAATCTATCGGTCTCTTTTGCTGGCCCGATAAATTACG
>NW_026297470.1:0-233 GCF_001194135.2 Octopus bimaculoides
CACAGAAAAACTATTGTTTTACCATGAGAAAAGCGCTGTTGAAGTGTTAAATGAAATTTGGCAACCGAGGATCGAATCCACGCTATGTCTGCATGAAGCCACTACAAATACGTTGTGGCTTCATGCAGGCATAGCGTGGATTCGATTTATCTACTGTCATGGAAAATGTGTAACTGTAAAAAAGCAGAATTATCGGAGTAATGGGCATTCAAAAAAGTATGTATGTATAAAAA
>NW_026297471.1:0-269 GCF_001194135.2 Octopus bimaculoides
TTACATATAACGACGACGCCATTGAAACAGAATACAGTTCTCGAGTACTTCAATACATACACACACATATGTACACAAATACATAGACCTACACGCATGCATATATTTGTACATGCAGGAATATGTAGATACGTATGTATGTGTGTATTACGTATGTACGTGTGTATGTATGTATGTACATGTGTATGTGTATGTATGTGTGTATGTATGTGTGCATGTATGTGTGTATGTGTATGTATGTAAATACACGTGGCTACAAAACAGCAAAG
>NW_026297472.1:0-285 GCF_001194135.2 Octopus bimaculoides
TATATATATATATATGCACACACATGCATACGTACATACATACACATCACGCGCGCGCACACACAGTGGCACACAGGCTCACTCACACATACAGAGAAAGAGAGAGACACACAGATGGAGGCGAGGAGATGGAGAGAGGAAAAAGAGATAGAAATAGAGAGGTGGAAGAATCTGTATGGTATGCAAAAATGGTTTTCGACTCCATCCTAGTTACATCCTCTTTGTTTTGGCCTGATCGATTTTCTCCCTTAATTGGGCAATAAAATAAATTGAGATAAATTAGTG
>NW_026297473.1:0-545 GCF_001194135.2 Octopus bimaculoides
TACATTTGTTGCTGCACTGCGCATTACCCGTGCTCAACAAAAACAGCAATGTCATCAATATCTACTACTACTACCACTACTGCTGTTACTGCTACCCTGGTGATGATGCTGCTGCTACCCTGATGCTGCTGCTACTACTATTGTTCCTACTACTATCACTACTGCTGCTACAGATAGAAGTTTTAGCAGCAGCAGCAGCATTAGTAATAGCATTAGTAGTAGCAGCAGTGGCTGGAACATCAGCTGCCACACCCCCAGTCACAGCAGGAACAGCGGCAGCAGCGGCAGCAGCGGCAGCAGTGGCAACATCTGAATTACTACTACTACTACTACAACTACTACTACTACTACTACTACCACCACTACTGCTGCTACTACTACTACTACTACTTCCGCTGTTGCTGCTGTCATTTCGACTACTACTGCTACTTCTATATACTACTAATTACTACTACTACTAACTACTACTACTACTACTACTATTAAATATTGCTAACTACTACTACTACTACCACTACTACTACTACTACCACTACTACTACTAC
>NW_026297474.1:0-228 GCF_001194135.2 Octopus bimaculoides
ATAAATAAATAAATAAATAAATAAATAAATAAATAAATGAACGTTGAAAATCAAATGCTGAATATAACGGTAAAGAGCATAGATTGATGAATAGTAATAATAATAATAATAATAATAATAATAATGATAATTACAATAATAATAGTAATAATAATAATAATAATTACAATGATATGAATAACAGCAATGATGACGATGACGATGATGATGACGATGATGATGATGATG
>NW_026297475.1:0-246 GCF_001194135.2 Octopus bimaculoides
ATATGTAAGATACATGGACAGAGAAATCGAAAGAAAAAGTTCATATTAATATGTCGAGTTATATGCAGATACACTTGCACGTTTATTTAGATATACATTCACATATATTATGACTACGCATATGTGATCTTAGATATGAACATATATACAGGGATATATATATGAACACAGATACTCACACACACATATATATACATATCAACATACATGTGTGTATGTATTATATATATATATATATATATATAT
>NW_026297476.1:0-205 GCF_001194135.2 Octopus bimaculoides
CACACACACACACACACACACACACACACACACACACGCGCATACACAGACACACATACACACACACGCACACACACACGTATGTGTATGTATGTACTCAAATTTACGCGTAATTTGGGCCAGCACCTTCAGCGCTAAATAGTCAAAAGGTTGGTTTTCTCTGTGTACACAACCGAAATATCCTATCTGATATTTCGAATCTCAC
>NW_026297477.1:0-496 GCF_001194135.2 Octopus bimaculoides
TAATAATAATAATAATAATAATAATAATAATAATAATAATAACCACAACACAAAGACGACGATGAGGACGATGAAAAAGAAAAAACAGAAGAAGAAAATAAGAAAGAAAGAAAGAAAGAAAGAAAGAAAGGAGAGGACGAGAAGGAAGATCAAGTAAACAATAAGCACATCAATATCAAGAATGCTAAGGTGGACAACGTTAATCAAGAGAGAGGCAGGTACAGAGAGAGAGGGGGGGACAGGTAGACAAGAAGAGTGAAAGAAAGAGAGTTGATGTAAAGTGTGGAAGGTATTTTATTATTATTGTTGTTGTTGTTGTTGTTATCGTTCTTCTTCTTATTGCTAGCAGCAGTGAAGTTTTATTCTCAGGTGAAAGAGTTTGTAATAAAACTTTATTTGGGAAATGTATTCTTTTCCAACTGGAAGTAGGTGAAGCCCATTAAAGCCAGTCGAATGCTGTATGTATATATATATATATATATATACATATATATAT
>NW_026297478.1:0-436 GCF_001194135.2 Octopus bimaculoides
TATATATATATATGTTGTTGTAGTTGGGGATGGTCATATTGCCAGTTTAGGCAATAAAAACAAACGCACCGTATATTTGGTGTTAATTTGTTCAGCTTTATATTACATTATATTACATTAATCCTATTTCGGCCAGAGTTCTTTCGTCACACTTCTGTGACCTCATCAGTGGTCCTTTGCTTTCTTCTTTCTTATGTGTGTCCCACCTTGATAACTATCACCCATTTTGTATTTTGTATTCCTATTGTATGTGTCTGCGCATGCGTATACTTCAATGTGTCTATGTTTTTGTAAGTGCATGTGTGTGTATGGTGAGCGCCTGTATTATCTATATTATTAACAGAGGATATAGATAATACAGGCACTCACCATACACACTCACCATACACCACTGATGAGGTCACAGAAGTGTGACGAAAGAACTCTGGCCGAAATA
>NW_026297479.1:0-205 GCF_001194135.2 Octopus bimaculoides
TAGGAGTCAATGCAAGAGTGGAGAGGTGGGTGGGAGGAAGTAGGTGTGAGGGGGAGAGGAGAGGGGAAGAGGTTAGATGGAAAGGGGAGGAGAGTTGAGCCCATGTGGTGCAAAGGAGCGAAGAGAGAAGATTAATCCTTGTTCACAGTGCAACAGGAGTCCGGATGGCCCCTGTGCAAGGACAATCCGAACACAGGCAGGTGTT
>NW_026297480.1:0-206 GCF_001194135.2 Octopus bimaculoides
CGAGCTGCGGGAAGGCGCGCCGCACAAACGGTGACCACACCTGTTCACCGTCGTCTTTGAAGCGCCAGAGATGTCGCAGTCTCAGCACATGTCTGCGCGTCATCAACCACGGCATGTCTAGCCCTCCATTTAGCAGGTGTTGAAAGAGAGAGACCGGTAGATATACACAGATAGATATAGACAACAGACGGAGACAGACAGACAGA
>NW_026297481.1:0-350 GCF_001194135.2 Octopus bimaculoides
GCTGTACGAGCGGAATTCGAAAGTACGTGCGTCCGTTCGGACTCCCACTTCGCCGTTCGAGTGGAATTCGAACGTACGTGCGTCTGTTCGGACACCCTATGCACCGTTGGAGATGAATTCGAATGGATGTCCGGCCATTTGTCCTCCCTCTGTGCCGTTCGAGGGGAATTCGAACGTACGTGCGTCCTTTCGGCCTCTATCTGCGCCGATCGAGCGGAATTCGAACATAGGTGCCTCTGTTCGGCCTCCCTCTGCACCGTTCGAGCGAAATTCGGTCGTACGTGCGTTCGATCGGCCTTCCTCTGCGTCGTACGAGAATATTCGAACGTACGGCCGTCCATTCGGCCTCC
>NW_026297482.1:0-415 GCF_001194135.2 Octopus bimaculoides
AAATGACTGAAACAAGTAAAAGAGTAAAAGAGTAAAAGAGTATATATATGCTGGCAGCTTCACAGCTATTAAAACAGATAAATGATGATGATGATGATGACGACGACAACGATGATGATGATGATGATGACGGTAAAGACAACGACAACGATGATGATGAAGAAGAGAAGGTGGAAGAGGTGGGTGACGATAAAGACGGTGATAAGCATTATCATAATGGTTATAGCAACAGAGATAATGAACGATTTTTGTAAAGATAATGAAGACACAACAAATTTCTCCTCATTTTCAGCTGATAAAGCTAAAAGACACTTATTAAGACTTATTTGTTTGAGGCCTGGAGATGTTGTTGTTCTATTGCTGTTGTTGTTGTTGTCGTTGCTGCTGCTGTTGTTGTTGTTGTTGTTGTTGTTGT
>NW_026297483.1:0-957 GCF_001194135.2 Octopus bimaculoides
GTGTGTGTGTGTGTGTGTCTATAAGGATAAACAGATAGATAAATAGATATTTATGTGTATGTGTATATATATAGACAGACATACTGACAGACAGACAGATAGATAGATATATAGATAGATAGATAGATAGATAGATAGATAGATAGATAGAAACACACAAACATTTTATAAATATATATATATTTATATATATATATATATATATAGTTGGAATTTACAAAACAAAAAATGCAAAAGATGAAGACGGGTGTGTTAACAACGAACAGATGTATTAGTTTAACGCTCGGCAAGTGGAAATTCTTTTACGTTTCGAGCCTACGCTCTTCACCAGAACGCAACACAGTAATAAACAGAGAGAGAAAATAAAAAAGGTTTAGTGGCTAGCGATCAATCACACACACACACACACATATTTAAATACATATTTTGGAATTATCTACAGATATTCGCTCAGTTGATAAGAATTATCATGTTCTGTTCATTACGTATGGGATTTTAATTAAGATTGAAATTTCTCGGAGCTCACTTAATATCAGGATATTCTCTCAGAAAGTATCACTAAAAAACTATATTTTGAAAGGATTTATGTTGCCAAAATAGTTGGGTTTTTTTTGTTAAATCTCCTTATGATCTCAGTTAAATTTTTACCAGAATGAGTTCTAGTAAGACAATACATCACTGAAGAGGTCTAATGCAAACGAAACGTATCGACTGTCCCCATGATACTCAACAATGATTGGAATCGCTCCCCACAGCATGCTTCCATTCGAATTGTACCAATTTGGTTTCTCTACCCAAAATTTATGACAAGAATTATTGACTACTCTAATGAATTTTCTTTCCATTACTATTTCAATAAAAAATTGCGGTAATGGTGGTGGGAGGTGGCGGTGGTGGTGGTGAGATTAATACTCATATGTGAGTCAGCGTAAGGTATTTGTTTTTATTCGTTCGATG
>NW_026297484.1:0-601 GCF_001194135.2 Octopus bimaculoides
TCTTTCGAATGATTTTATACAAATATTTCTATATTTTCAGTGTGTTGCCTTTCTTTTAGAACTTTAACTCTTCATAATTGATTGACGCTACCTCAAGTCAATTTCATTCATAACTCCTACCTAATTGCTCATATGATGCATTATTTTAAAGCAATAGTTACTTTTGTTTAAACGCTTTTATGATACTTCCAGTAGAGAAAAAAAACATGAAGAGACGCCTGCTTAATTAAGCTCACTTCTGCATGTAATTTCTCTTCACTCATGAGTTGCCATTACAAATTATGAAAGAAAGATCAGATATTTAAGAGGAACATTGGAGTATAAACACATTGTTTCTTAATTTTATTTCATGCAAATTCGCCCCAGAAATAGAAAAGTATATTTCATTTATGACGTTGTAAATATTAGTTTATTTTTCGTCAAATACTAATACTTTTATTCACCACTTCACTCATAAGTGTTTTGCAGCCGTTATACAGGCTTTTATAACCAAACAATCCAAAATAACAATATACAAACATGCGTACATATGTGTCTGTGTGCGTGTGTGCGCATGCGCAAACACATACACATATATGTACGTATATATATACATATATAT
>NW_026297485.1:0-203 GCF_001194135.2 Octopus bimaculoides
ATCTATCTATCTATCTATCTATTTATTTATTTATCTATCTATCTATCTATGTGTCTGTCTATCTGTCTATCTATCCATCTCCATTGTCATGGAACCTCGACCAAAAAACAAAAATAATGTTCTCTTCTAAACAAAACCCCAAAAACATCTGTCTTATATAAATGAACAAGCTGTTTGTACATTCACAAAATTTTATTTGACAA
>NW_026297486.1:0-396 GCF_001194135.2 Octopus bimaculoides
TGTATGTGAATGTGCATAAAAGCGCGTATGTAAATATATGCACAATAGCGGAATTATGTCTTGTTGCGAAATCTGTTTCAAAAAGTTTATGGTTATGG
Source organism: Octopus bimaculoides (assembly GCF_001194135.2). NCBI lineage: Eukaryota > Metazoa > Mollusca > Cephalopoda > Octopoda > Octopodidae > Octopus > Octopus bimaculoides. The sequence continues at coordinate 99 of NW_026297486.1, forward strand.
AATTACCAGCGCATAGTATATGCAAATTGTTGTCATTGTGTAGCCAGTGAGCAATCCCGATAATGGGCAAAATTTAAGGAAGACAAAAAGAAAAATGCATTAAAGTTCTGCCTGGTGAAAAACGTAATCGGTTACTTCGCTGCAGGTCAAGGTATTCGTTCCCAGACAGTATTACCCCAAAATTAAGTCTCTTTACTTATAAACACTCTGATGTAATATTCTATTGAAGGCATACATTTTATGACACCTTTCTTATAAAGATTATAATTTCTCTTCAGTCTAGCTAAAACTCTATTTC
>NW_026297487.1:0-131 GCF_001194135.2 Octopus bimaculoides
TACGTTTAGATAAGCTAGTTACGCTTAGATAAGCTAGTTACGTTTAGATAGGCTAGTTACGTTTAGACAAGCTAGTTACGTTTAGATAAGCTAGTTAAGTTTAGATAAGCTAGTTACGCTTAGATAAGCTA
>NW_026297487.1:141-255 GCF_001194135.2 Octopus bimaculoides
AGCTAGTTACGCTTAGATAAGCTAGTTACGTTTAGATAAGCTAGTTACGTCTAGATAAGCTAGGTACGTTTAGATAAGCTAGTTACGCTTAGATAAGCTAGTTACGTTTAGATA
>NW_026297487.1:394-504 GCF_001194135.2 Octopus bimaculoides
CGTTTAGATAAGCTAGTTACGTTTAGATAAGCTAGTTACGTTTAGATAAGGTAGTTACGCTTAGATAAGCTAGTTAAGTTTAGATAAGCTAGTTACGCTTAGATAAGCTA
>NW_026297487.1:526-637 GCF_001194135.2 Octopus bimaculoides
ACGTTTAGATAAGCTAGTTACGCTTAGATAAGCTAGTTACGTTTAGATAAACTAGTTACGTTTAGATAAGCTAGTTACGTGTAGATAAGCTAGTTACGTTTAGATAAGCTA
>NW_026297487.1:685-789 GCF_001194135.2 Octopus bimaculoides
GTTACGTTTAGATAAGCTAGTTACGCTTAGATAAGCTAGTTACGTTTAGACAAACTAGTTACGTTTAGATAAGCTAGTTACGTTTAGATAAGCTAGTTACGCTT
>NW_026297488.1:0-460 GCF_001194135.2 Octopus bimaculoides
CAAATGGCTAACAGCAACGAAAATACTTAAAATGCTCGCAAAATATATCTTGTTACTGAATGAAAAGCGGTAGACCTTATACATCCGCTTTACTATCACCACCTGACCTAGAGATGAGGTCCGCTCTGATGCAAACGCTGAGACCCCAAGTCCAGGTCCGAAAATAACATGTTCGGCTCCTTAATATAACAGCTTCGGAAACTTCGCAAAAAGATTCGTGTGTGATTTATTTGCTCTCCTAACAAACTCATGAAAATATTGCAGAATTTCATTTGATTTCGTTATGAAAGAGAACTGTAACATGAAGAGCTAGTACAATTGTTAATGCGTCCGACAAAATGCTGAGCTGTTTTTTTTTTCCGGCTGTTTCAGTTCTGAGTTCAAATCCCACGGTGATTAACTTTGTCATTCATGCCTTCGGGGTCAATAAAAGAAAAGCATCAGTCAAGTACTGGAGTCC
>NW_026297489.1:0-328 GCF_001194135.2 Octopus bimaculoides
CCACATGCCGTGGGAAATTATGGAGTGAATTTTAGGGCTTATAGATCTAATATTTTCATATCTTTCCTTAATACTGGTTCCCATATGCTATTCATATCTGCACTCGGATTGCTTAGGAGGTTGTTGTGTTCTAGCATATGTGCTGCCCCTTTCAGTTTTACACACACACACACTCGATAATAGAGACTCATAAAATACACTTTCACACACACACACACATACATTATCTAACTCGTACATGCAAACACACAGTGACACAACTATTGTACTTCCAAATATTTACGTATGCACATATATCTTGCATGTATGTAACAAACCATCTACATAT
>NW_026297490.1:0-573 GCF_001194135.2 Octopus bimaculoides
TATGATAAATTTGAAAACTAAATGTAAAACAAAAACGGTCCTTTTGCCCAGTTAAATGCAATCAATATCACACCCCCTGCCCCACCCTTGTCCCTGTCAAACTAGATCTGACTTATTGTATAAATCCAAAGTTGGAAATGATATTATGAACGCTAATTAACAAATTCTGATTGTTGAGTATTTTGGTTTATCTACTTTAAAGATGCCAAATAAACATACCAAGCTTAGAAGTAAAGAAGGAAAAACGAGAGAGAAAAACGAAAAACACATTAGTTGCCATGGTCTGATATGATGGTACAATAGTAAAATTAGAACAATCCATATATTGCTACTGTTTAATAAGATATCCTACCGCACTAAATAATTCAAAATACCCACCTATTCATTATTTAAAGTAACACTAATAAACGTCTTGATATTCTCCCCTTTAAATTTCTTTCTACCTCTCTTATTTAACATGCTCAATTCAAACTGAATGACTTAAAGACCTGTTGATTTAAAAATAAAAAAAAAATAAAATAAAACTTTGAGAATAGTTTCTGTATTCGTATGTAAATGATATATAAGATAATA
>NW_026297491.1:338-518 GCF_001194135.2 Octopus bimaculoides
ATGATGATAATAATAATAATAATAATAATGATAATAATAATGGCAACAACAATTGACAATGATAATAATGTTGAAAATATAATGAAAGCGTTAATACACATGTACTCAACTATATGATATATACATACATACACACACAAATATATATATACATACATATATATATATATATATATATAT
>NW_026297492.1:0-542 GCF_001194135.2 Octopus bimaculoides
ATCACTTTTGAAATCCGTGTTGCTTATTGTTTGATATATATATATATATGGATAACCACCTGGATTACTTGAGATATTACTGATTACAAGTACAATGATGAACATGTCAGAGGATCGCTAAAAAATGAAATAAAATACATTCCTGAAAGACAGCAACACCGAACATTAAAAGACACGGAAAAAGGAGAGTAATCTGGTTCAGCACACCATTTAGGGTACGCATAGATTTACTAACAGAACAACATACATACATACATTATTTATACATACATTATTTATTAAGCAAAGTGTAACTGCACAAACATACATGTGCGCTCTTTTGGCATAGAATACTTGACCAAAGAATTAATCTATTCTTATACCGTCCACTCCTACTCTTCTAACCAAGCAGTCAAAACATTTAAGTGTTATTATTATAAACATACGCATTCGTTTCGCAAACCTAGCAGAAGAAATTTCTCCCTTTTATGACAATTTTCTAAAAGAAAATAAGCCCAATATAATCAAGCAGAAAATAATCTGCATCTCTCTCTCTCTCTCTC
>NW_026297493.1:0-445 GCF_001194135.2 Octopus bimaculoides
CGGAAGTGGCAGGTAGAAAGAAATTTGTGATAAACACGGATAGCAGTAACATAGAAAAATATATGACATCAATAACAAAGGAGTGGTCGGAGATTCGAGTCTCCACACCAGAAGAGGACACTGAATCAGTGGAAAAAAAGAGAATAATATACAAAACGTACTGCATAGAAAAAAAAAAGGATTGTAAAAATGGAAGAAAAAACAATCGAGAAATGTCTGAAGAAAATATGGCCTGAGATTACTTATATAAACTGAGCGAGGAGATTCGGGACAATAGAGGTAAGGTTCAGGTCGGAACAGGCAGCAAAAAGATACTTTTCGGAGACACTAAGAACAGAGGAGGTGGTTCTTCTTCCCTTATAGGGAAGACCCCAAGAAAAGGAGAAAGAAAAAGGAGAACCGCCGAACCACTGATACGAGGTAGGTAATGGAGTCTATTCATGTA
>NW_026297494.1:0-227 GCF_001194135.2 Octopus bimaculoides
ATATATTAACATATACCATCAAATTGTGAGAATACTTTAATTTAGTGTAAAAAAATGGTGAGAAATACTAAATTGAATTTTGAGCTGCGGAAACTATAATGTAATTAAAGCGTGTAGATAAAGTAGAAGAGTGGATGTATTAGGGGGAATAACTAAGGAACATTTGTGATTAAAAGATATCATAGGCAACGATATGAAAATGTAAAGAGTCTAACAAATATACACCT
>NW_026297495.1:0-316 GCF_001194135.2 Octopus bimaculoides
CATATTAGCTGCTCAAGACCAAAGCTTATTAACCCGGAACTACCAAGCCAGTGTGATAAAAAACGGAGCTGACTCAAAATGCCGATTCTGTAACCATGAGATTGAAACTATAGACTACCTAATTTCAGGGTGTAGAGTCTTAGCACCTGTAGAACATAAAGCAAGACATGACAGTCGGCCAGTATTTACACTGGACAATATGTCGGCATTATAAAATCAAAACCGCTGACAAATGGTATAAACATCATCCTGAAGCTGTGGCCGAGGGAGAAAATGTGTCGATTCTCTGGGACTTACCCGTACATACCGACAAAAC
>NW_026297496.1:0-412 GCF_001194135.2 Octopus bimaculoides
TATATATATATATATATATATATATATAGATAGATAGATATATATATATCCACATATGTATATATGTGTCTGAGTATCTTTTATCTACATACATACTTATAAATGTGAAAATAGTGTCTATCGATATCCGTATTTAAACATACATATAAGTGTACATGCATACACACACGCACCAAAACATACACATACGCACGAAAACGTTATATACACATATGTATATATTTGGCAGCACTAACCCTGCACCTTCCCCACGTCTCTATCTTCTCATGGTTCTATCACCTTTCATTTTATGTGATTAGCTACTTCATAGCTGAGAAATATTCCCATTTGCAATCTGCTTGTTAACCCTACGTATAGCATTGATCTATTTATCAGCTATATACACTTCTTTACGTACACAAAACCATATATA
>NW_026297497.1:0-512 GCF_001194135.2 Octopus bimaculoides
GAGCATAACGATTTAGAAATATCTCGATTTTTAAAAGTTGCCAGATCTTTAATCCACAAAAACTTTGTAAGTTGTTACAAAGTGAAGATGGAAACGTATCAGCAGTACCAAAACATTAAAAAAAGCATTCTAAACTCTCCCAAATCATCAGAACACCTGAATGGATCCAGTATGTTTAACAGAACATTAATTACAATCCCAGAAAAAAAACCCACGAGATTAATTGCAAAAGATCCCTATGTGTCAGAAGGAACAGTCAGAAATGTTGTCCACGGAGACGTCAGATATATGTCTAATATGGTGAGGAAAGGTCAATTTATCAGAAAAAGCAAAACAAAATCACTACATAAGATCTAAAAGGTTTTTTAAGCAAACTGAAAAGTGCAGCAGCAGATTTTATTTGGTTTTTCTCAAACAACAAAACTTTGCCCATGGTCAAAAAGTTACCAGAAGAAATGAGAGATGGTTATATGCAGACTCTTCTGAAGTTCCAATTGTTGTGCATACACAAT
>NW_026297498.1:0-453 GCF_001194135.2 Octopus bimaculoides
AAACATGGACTTATTCCACTGTTTTGACAATCTGAGTAAAGCATTTGACACTGCCAATAGAGAGAGACTGTGGATTCTGCTCAAAAAACTTGGCTGTCCTCCTAAATTTGTGAATATAATTAGAGCCCTTCATAAAGACATGAAAGCAAGTGTAAACTTTAGATGATCACTCTCAGATGCCTTTAGTGTTGAAAATGGTGTGAAGCAGTGGGGACCTTGATGCCCCTACTCTCTTTGCCATCTATTTCGGTGCAATGCTTTCTTCAGCTTTTAGCAAATTCCACTGAAGGAGTTTATGTGAGGTACAGATCAACAGGATATTTGTTTAGTTTGACTAGATTTAGATTCAAGAGCAAAGTTTTCAGCACACTTATCAGGGACCTTAGGTTTGCTGACGAATGTAACCTCATAAGTCATTCCAAAGAAGGCTTACAAACTCTAGTTTGTTCTTTT
>NW_026297499.1:0-612 GCF_001194135.2 Octopus bimaculoides
TATATGTATATATACATGTATGTATGTATGTATGTATGTATGTATATGCATATATATTTATATGTATATGCACACACACACACATATACATATATGATATATACATGTATACATACACACAGTTGTGTTGTGCAAGTATATGTGTGAGCTGTCTGTGTGCGCGTCCGTGTATATATAAATATATATATATATACATATATGTATATATGCCTGTATATTATATATATATATATATATATGTGTGTGTGTGTGTGTGTGTGTGTGTGTGTGTGTGTGTGTGTGTGTGTGTGTATGTACACATACATACATATACTTACAGACATACGCACATACTTACACATACGCATACACACTCATCAACACCATTTTTCAGGAATTCCAACACGGCCTTGGCTCATATTCCAACGCCTCAATCCATAAAACTTATGGCCGCAGCTTTGGTTAGAAAAACAGGTGTAAGCATGGCTATGTGGAAAGACATTTGCTTCCCAACCACATGGTTCTGAGTTCAGTCCCATCGTGTGGCATCTTTGGCAAGTGTCTTTTATTAAATCTTCTGTCTGACTAAATACCTGTGAATGGATTTGATAGACAGAAGCCGAAAGAAGCCCA
>NW_026297500.1:0-201 GCF_001194135.2 Octopus bimaculoides
CCGCAGTCAAATGACTGAAACAAGTAAAAGAGTAAAAGAGTAAGTGTAAAGTGGATCTAGACAAAAGGATTACTTTATAGGCGCAGAGATGATTGTTTGGCAAGAGGTTCGTTTCCTAGCCGCGTATCTTCAGATTCAGTTCCACAGTGTGGCACCATGGACAACTTTCTTATATTATAGCCCCAGGCCGACCAATCCCTC
>NW_026297501.1:0-103 GCF_001194135.2 Octopus bimaculoides
CGAACGATTGAATTTTCGTACGTGCGTACGTGCGAACGAACGTAAGAACGTACGAACGAATTAACGAACGTAAGTACCGAGGAACGAACGAACGAAAGAACGT
>NW_026297501.1:185-305 GCF_001194135.2 Octopus bimaculoides
TACAAACGAATGAATGAACGAACTTACTTAAGTACGAACTTACGAACGAATGAATGATCGAACGAACGCCCTCAGATACGTACGTACGTACGAACGAAGAAACGAACGTACGAAGGAACG
>NW_026297501.1:442-585 GCF_001194135.2 Octopus bimaculoides
ACGAATGAACGGAGGAACAAACGAACGAACGTATGTACATGCGAACGAACTTACGTACGTACAAAAGAGCGAACGAAAGTGCGTACGAACGACCGAACGAAAGTGCGTACATACGTACAAACGAACGTACGTACGAACTAACG
>NW_026297501.1:741-978 GCF_001194135.2 Octopus bimaculoides
CGTAAGTACGAACCTACGAATGAATGAACGATCGAACGAACGAACTCAGATACGTACCTACCTACGTACGTACGAACGAACGGACGAACGTAAGAACGAATTAACGAACGTAAGTACAAAGGAAAGAACGAACGAACGAGCGCACAAAAGAACGTACGAACGAAAAAGACTTACGTACAAACGAACGAACGTAAGTACGTACAAACGTAAGTGCGTACGAACGAACAAATGTACGTA
>NW_026297502.1:0-642 GCF_001194135.2 Octopus bimaculoides
TTGCCTCAACAGGTCTTCGCAAGTGGAGTTTAGTGTCCAATGAAGGTAGGAAGGTACGCATAAGTGGACTGGCTGGGCCTTAGGTTTAGGTCTCACTTGGCTTGCTGGGTCTTCTCACGCACAGCATATTTTGAATTGGCAGAGTTTCTACAGTTGGATGCCCTTCCTAACGCCAACCACTCAGAGAGTGTAGTGGGTGCATTTACGTGCCACCGGCACGAAGGCCAGTCATGCGATACTGGCAACGGCCGCGCTCAAAATGGTGTATTTTATGTGCCACCTGCATAAGAGCCAGTCCAGGGGCACTGGCAACGATCTCACTCGAAGGTCCTTACACATGTTGCGGGCAGAAGTGCCAGAAAGGCGACGCTGGGTACAGGTGCCATCACGATTTCGATTTCGCTTGCCCCAATAAGTCTTCGCAAGCTGAGTTTCGTGTCCAATGAGGGAGACGACGTTGGCATGGGTGCCAGTCGTCAAATTTCACTCGATTTCGATTTCACTTGCCTCAACAGGTCTTCGCAAGTGGAGTTTAGTGTCCAATTTAACTCTATTCCGATTTCACTTGCCGCAACAGGTCTTCACAAGTGGATTTTAGTGTCCAATTTAACTCGATTTCGATTTCACTTGCCTCAACAGGTC
>NW_026297504.1:0-415 GCF_001194135.2 Octopus bimaculoides
TCTCTCTCTCTCTCTCTCTCTCTCTCTCTCTGTATATATGCATGTTTGTATGTATGTATGTATGTATGTACGTATATGTATATATATATACATATATATATATATGCATGTGTGTATGTATGTATGTACGTATATGTATATATACATATATACATAGATATATATATTTGATATGTATATACATGTATATTTAAATTCATATATATGTACATATATGCGTATATATATATGAATATATATATACATACATATATATGTATGTATATATATTTAAATGTATATACATATATATATATATAAATATTGTAGAAAATTTGGATTCAGAGAATCAAGTGACGTGATGAAGGTTACGAAACGGCTGTAATCACATACATGTGTATGTGTATGTATGTATGTATATATATATATATATATA
>NW_026297505.1:0-234 GCF_001194135.2 Octopus bimaculoides
GAGATATCCGTGATGTCCTTTTGTTGGTTTCTCAAACAATCTAATCAATTAGAATGAAAACAGAGCAGAAATATAAAATGAATCAATTCCATAGATTCATACCCAAATAATAACTAAAATACAACTTATACAACACATATAGGGCTTTATATTTCTGAGCGGTAATTAGTTTAATATGTATTTAAAATGGAATTAGCGCCAACTTTTATGAGTTTCTTAATAGTAATTATTAAA
>NW_026297506.1:0-378 GCF_001194135.2 Octopus bimaculoides
CACACACACATATATATAAGATGAATAACTCAAACTCTTAGAGCAGCATAATACGTGTATGCGTATGAATACAAATATGCACATGTGTATATACTCCGATGGATATGTAATGTCAGTGTGCATACTCGACAGAGTGTAATCGCCTTGAGAGACAAGTTGGACCTATGAAGTATCAGATGTGGTGTGCAAGAGAGACGACTGCTGGTATGGTCATGTGGTGAAAATGGATAAGGATAGCTGGATGAAAAAGTGCCAAACCCTAGCGGTTTAGGGAACCAGTGGAAGAGGTAGACCCAAAGGAAGACATGGGATGAGGTGGTGAAGCACAACCTTTGAACATTAGGCCTCACCAAGGGAATGACTAGTGACTGGGACCTT
>NW_026297507.1:0-214 GCF_001194135.2 Octopus bimaculoides
GAGTGGACACATAGACATATGTGCAAAAATAAGTCCACTAAATTCCAGGTCTTTCCACTCTACCTATTTTAAGTGAATACCACAGATGAAGCATAGACAAACAAAGAAAATACTTCCATACAAAAGTACAAACCCAGACTTAACAAACTTTAACAAAGTACATTCAAAAATAATTATTCACACACAAGACTTATTCTGCCACTTAACATAAGGA
>NW_026297508.1:0-233 GCF_001194135.2 Octopus bimaculoides
AAGGTTGCCCAAGTGTCTTCTCACTCAATATTCACGTGCTATTATAAATTAGATGTATGTGAGTGCTTCGAGATATTCCAAGAAAGAATTATTTCTCGTTCTCTCGAAAATTTTAAAATTCTTATGACGTCAACAATATACATACATACATGTATATGTGTGAGTGCGTGTGTGTGTATGTGTGTTTGTACATACACGCATACATACATACATAGATACATACATACATACAT
>NW_026297509.1:0-422 GCF_001194135.2 Octopus bimaculoides
GTGTGTGTGTGTGTGTGTGTGTGTGAGTGTACATATGTATCTGTATATACATCTGTATACGTATGCGTGTATACAATGAATTTATACGTACACTTTAAGTCATCTTGGCTTTCAAAATAGCTGAAAAATTTACGATTATTTATGCATATTCCAACCGCGTCCATTTATCTCTTCCTGGAATTCTTTCTCACTGTCTTCATCTATCTATCTCTCTATCTATCTGTCTATCTATCTATCCATCTATCTATCTACCCCTCTGTCTGTCTGTCTATGTCTATCTCTCTATCTATCTATCTATCTATCTATCTATCTAAATATGTGTGTGTTTGTGTGTACGTATGTCTATCTATGTATGTATCTATATATCTATTTGTCTGTATCTATTATCTGTCTGTCTGTCTATTTATCTATCCAAATATATA
>NW_026297510.1:0-631 GCF_001194135.2 Octopus bimaculoides
TTATTATTATTATTATTATTATTATTATTATTATTGGTATTATTATTATTCATATTTCAAGCAAATCTCTTTGTTGTACGTTGTAACTTTTGTTGTTTTCCTGGTCCCACCTGATAATCCGACTTTCTTTATCACTTATCGACCAATATATTTATCAATATATCTACAGATACTCTTATGTCTGTCTATGTGTGTCTATATATATATGTGTGTGTGTGTGTGTGTGTGCATGTATGTATACATCTGTGAGTGTGCGTGTGTGTATGTGTGTTCATATAGACAGATATAGAAATCTGTACATATATATATATGTGTATGTATGTGTGCGTGTGTGTGTGGTAAGTAGCTTGCCTACCAACCACATGGTTCCGGGTTCAGTCCCACTGCGTGGCACCTTGGGCAAGTGTCTTCTACTATAGCCTCGGGCTGACCAAAGCCTTGTGAGTGGATTTGGTCGACGGAAACTGAAAGAAACACGTATGTACGTATGTGTGTGCGTTTGTCCCCCCAACATCGCTTGACAACCGATGGTGGTGTGTTTACGTCTCCGTAAACTAGCGGTTCGGCAAACGAGACTGATTGAATAAGTAGTAGGCTTAGAAAGAATAAGTCCTGGGGTCGATTTGCTCGA
>NW_026297511.1:0-599 GCF_001194135.2 Octopus bimaculoides
ATATATATGTATGTATATACATATATGTATGTATATACATATATGTATATAATTATATATATATAATTTTTCTATCGTCTTGGCCTAACAGCCCTTATTATTTGTTTTTACTGTCTTGTTAACACTTTCACCCTCCGCGAAAAATTTCAAATTTTAATTGGTTTGCTTTGCGGGAAAGACTGTTCCAACAAAGTCGCATATTGTCCTTTCCTTTGAAACACGGAGTAGATGGACAGGGACAACTGATGAAGCGAAATATTCTTTATGTTGCATGCCTTGTTTCTCTGTCTTTTTCGTTGTTTGAAAAAAAGTTTGTTTTCTGTTTTCATTTCTCATTGTGTTTAACGTTTTATTGTGATGTCCTGTACCCATATATGCATGTATGTATACATATAGATGTAGGTATGTACATATATGTATGGATATATGCATATATTATTATATACATATGTATATATGTATTTATATACATATATGAATGTATATGCATATATATATATGTATATACATATATGAATGTATATACATATATGTATGTATGTATATATCTATAACGCATGTGTATGAACAGCCATGCTACATGGCAGTGAAACATGGGC
>NW_026297512.1:0-109 GCF_001194135.2 Octopus bimaculoides
TAATAATAATAATAATAATAATCTAAAAACAGAAACAATTCCTATCATAGGCGCATTAGATATGATAAAATATGATAAAAAAATATTCAGACAAATACATAACAAAAAC
>NW_026297512.1:119-224 GCF_001194135.2 Octopus bimaculoides
TATGATAAAATATGATAAAAAAATATTCAGACAAATACATAACAAAAACAACAGGACTAACAAATATATATAACATACAGAAAATAGCACTAATAGGCACTGCAC
>NW_026297512.1:234-355 GCF_001194135.2 Octopus bimaculoides
TATATAACATACAGAAAATAGCACTAATAGGCACTGCACACATCCTACGTAAAACACTTTCAATATAGTAACCATCACAGCAAACCACAGCACACTCAAGGCACACAGAGCTGCACTGGAT
>NW_026297513.1:0-260 GCF_001194135.2 Octopus bimaculoides
ATATATATACGTACACACACATATATGCACGTAGTGTAATGTATGTATGTATTTACGTACGTATAAGAAGTACCCATATATGTTTCTGGTACAAGATAAATGATACTTCTCTCGTAGGTTTCCCTGTAAACATTTGCACTGGCGAAATTTCTAAGATTGAAATGTACGCATGTAGTCCCATTAAATTAATTCTCAACAAAAAGCAAACTTTAGTTCTGCGAAAATATATCCCGAAGGAGAAATATATTAGCTTCATTTCA
>NW_026297514.1:0-562 GCF_001194135.2 Octopus bimaculoides
TACATATAACGGCGGTGCATCAGCATGGCCGCAGCTCTGAGCTGAAACTAGGATGTTTAAAGAATGTTGTTTGTGAGGCTGCAAACGGGTATCTAGTCCATAGGCACAACAACGAGTTAGCATGAAGCCGGAAAATAATCAGCTTCTACGAAACCACTCATCTTGATTTAAAAAAGGCAGCTAAATCTCCCTCAAATCACTTCTTTTTGTCTCTGTAAAAAGGAAAAGTGAAAAGACAAAGCTTAATTTGTTAACTTCACTTTATGAAACCAACCAACAAACAAACAACATTAAGAACAACAATCCTTTCTATTATAGGTACAACGCCTGAATATTTGAGGGAGAGGGCAAGTCGATTATCATGTCGATCTCAGTACCCAACTGGTACTTATTTTATCGACCCCAAAAGGTTGAAAGGCCAAGTCAGCCTCGGTGAAATTTGAACTCAGAACATAAAGACAACGGACGAAATGTCAATAAGCATTTTACCCGGCATGCTTTCGATTCTACTCCTTCGCTTTCATTGCACCACCACCACCAATACCATCATCGCCACCACCAC
>NW_026297515.1:0-210 GCF_001194135.2 Octopus bimaculoides
TATATATATATATACATATATATTACAGTAATATATATGTATATATATATTACTGTAATATACTAGAACCATTGAAATGGCTAATGGATTATGTCAAGAATGTACCCCAGCAGAACCAGATCAATTAGATTACTGAATTCATTCGAGATAATTGCTTTACGCAATTATTGCTATCGCTATATTGAATATTCAACATGCTTTGCGGTATAA
>NW_026297516.1:0-714 GCF_001194135.2 Octopus bimaculoides
TATTGCTTTTAGTAAAAGTACTAATTTTTTATTCGTTTCTCTTCAACAATACAAATTGTTGTTATTGCTAATTTGGGTGGTGGCGGTGGTGGTGGTGATGGTGGTGGTGGTGGTGATTGTTGTTCTTAATGTTATTGTTGCTGTTGTTGTTGTTGTTGCTGCTGCTGCTGTTAGCGATGGAGAGTTATTGCTTGTTATCTTTTGTTGTTAATTAGTAGTTGTTGTTGTTGCTGTTACTAAAGCTGTCGTTGCTAGTATAGCTAACAATATCGTTATCGTCGTCGTCGTTGTTGTTGCTGCCGCAACAATAAAACTGGTTATTGTTGTCTTAGTCATCTTTTAGCTTTAGTTTCCTTCTGTCTATGTCAGGCGAGGTCAGTCAGTACAATCTAGGTACAATCGGCGAGAGGAGGAAGAGAGGAAGATGCTTTCGTATCGATAGCGAAGACCGAGTACGAGTGCTTGCAACACAGTGGTTCCCTATGAAAAGCATCCAAAGACCATGTTGCCGATGTTAAACAGGATGACAAGTTCTACCAATAATAAATGAGTATATGCATATATATACGTACATGTATGTACATGCCTACATCTACCTGTATATATACATGCATATCTTGGTACAGGACATTGCAAACAAAACGTGGACAAAATGATAAACATAATACAGAAAACACACAAGCCACATAGAGAACATTTCCTTCATCAGCTGCC
>NW_026297517.1:0-313 GCF_001194135.2 Octopus bimaculoides
TATAAATTTAATTAAGTAAGCATTTTATATTATGGAAAAATTATACGATAAAAAGTAGTGAAATGGATCACATACAAAAAATATTAATATATAACGGGACGTAATATTTAAAGGGGAAACGAACATTTTAAATTGTAAAATTTAAAGCTTGGATGTAAAAAAAAACATATAAATATATAAATTTTCATATTTTCGCAATTCGACGATCAACGAAGCCAATGATGTGGTGATGCTGGTTATCATTATATGTTAAAAACCAGCTTTTAATAATAATAATGATAATAATAATAATATTAATAATAATAATAATAAT
>NW_026297518.1:0-209 GCF_001194135.2 Octopus bimaculoides
TAACGCGGAAAAGTCAGTGGGCTTGCAACTCGGCACCTGGAGAAGCAAGTCCATGTTGTCCAACAGCGTCGTGGGGCACTGGATAGACGGTTCTGTTAAGTTGCTCGGAGTCTGGTTTGGTCCGGAACTCCAGGTGGAGAAAAACTGGGACGAGGTGACGAGCAGGGTAGTCAATCTCACCCAGAAATGGGCCGAGAGGAAGCTGTCCC
>NW_026297519.1:0-353 GCF_001194135.2 Octopus bimaculoides
TAAAAATTTTGAAGATGGATGGTTTAAATTGGAAATTCATTCGTCTGCTCATGATCATTTGATTCAATATTCTATTAAACCAAGTTGTTTGTTTCTAACAAATACATACTGACACACACACACACACACACAAGTTTTATGTATGCATAGGCACAGGCAGAAACAATCACATACACACAGTGATTCATGATTGATATAAGCATATACATTCACACGGAACATGTAAAGAGACTCAATCTCTTCCAATGGAAAACTTATATCAGCACAGAAGACATACAGGCTTATGGTCACACATGTGCACGAGAGGGGGAAATCAGAGATAAATAGCCAAAGATCAAGTATAAGTATGTGCA
>NW_026297520.1:0-773 GCF_001194135.2 Octopus bimaculoides
AGGACGTGATACGGATAGTGTTATTGGACGCTCGGGAAAGGAAAGAGATAGAGGAGGTTTTACACATTACTGACTAAAGTTTATGGTGTATCTGAGGAAAATATAAGAGTACGGGAAGCACAAAACTAGAAAAGAGAAAGAGTGGAGGAAAGAAAGAAAGAAAGAGAGAGAGAGAGAGAGAGAGAGAGAGAGAGAGAGAGAGAGAGAGAGAGAGAGAGAGAGAGAGAGAGAGAGAGAGAGAGGGGGGCAGACATACTGATAGATGGATAGACAAACAGACAGAGACAGTGAGAAAGTAAGAGAGAAGACAAATTAAACATAAGTAGTTCAGCTAGTGTGCCTGCTGCTGATAAAAGCATTGGCGGAAGTGTCGAGAAGCATTATTGAGAAAAACCCCAATGTCAGCCAGCAATAGACATCTGTCAGATTGCTATTTGGGCCTCTTATTCAGACCTTGTAATAACTGATGTACTTACGCCATCTTCCAACGAACAGTACTAAATGTCTTAAACCGTTTCCAGTGAGTTAATAAAGATTAACACTTATTGACAGTTGGTTGAAAGGAACAAAAGGCTAGCATTATTTTCTTGCAAAACGACTTATTTCAAACAGTGAATTGTTGCTCGCGCCATTCTTCCTCTACCCCTGCTCCTTTTCTTTCACTCTTTCTTTCTTTCCTTCTTACTTCTATTCATTTTCTATCAGTAGCAGAAATATTGGTTTCCTTCATGCAATAAAACACACAAATATGAGAGTGCACATATCATATATAT
>NW_026297521.1:0-712 GCF_001194135.2 Octopus bimaculoides
TAATAATAATAATAATAATAATAATAATAATAATAATAATAATATTTTGTCAGACACACCCGAAAAGAATTTTAGCAGTTGAACGAAAGAAATCTGAGAAATATTCGAACCAAAAATGGATGTTGAGTCCCGTATAACGCAGCTGTTCTTTTGTCTCGCGCGGTCGCAGCCGTTCTAATCTCCATATTTGTCCTCTGCGTATATTCGTTTTGTTATCAAAATGAAAATCCACCTGTTTTAATCACGGATTTCACGTAATCGGAGAGATGAAACAAAATTTGTTACGAGATATAGGCACTGTTCCTACAAATGCGTTCCAGGACGCGCTTCAAAGCTGGAAAACATTGAGAAATGTGTATCAAAAATGCAGAGACTATGTTAATCATATTGTAAGTAAAACTATATATTATAAAAAAGTAGTTTGTTTTTTTGTGAACAGACTCTATACATACATACATACGTACATACATGGTGGAATGTCCCAATAAAAACCTCAATAAAATGCAGACATGATAGACCGGATATAGTAATCTGGGACAAGAAGAGAAACTGTGTACAGTAGTAGAAATCAGCTGTCCTGCGGATGTCAACATCACACTAAAGATTAGAGAAAAAGAGAACAACTACGTCGAGCTACTGAGAAATTTGCAGATACTCCACTAAGACTACAAGTTCAGATTCATACCCGTGATTGTTGGGGCATTGGGATATG
>NW_026297522.1:0-696 GCF_001194135.2 Octopus bimaculoides
GGTGATAAACACAGACACAAATACATACGTCGTATATATATATATATATATAATCAAAATAAGCAAAGGATATCGAGAGGTGATGCAGTACGACCGTTTCAAGCGGCTCTATTTAATTGAACAATGCAATCATTACATCAGTTTAAATGCAGGGCCATCTTGAGCTGCATAAATAAGTAGAATTTTTAATGAGTTGGACGCATTAACATAATTTTACTCAAATTCTCTAATAGAACAAGATGTGGGAAAGAGTCCATGTTGCTACTAATGTAGCTAAGACTATACTACACTTCTAAGAACTGTATGGAATTTGTTAGGGTCATAGCTTGTAAAGGACTGTGGTTCATTTTTAATCTATTAGTCTTTTTTTTTTATTAACTACTAAATCTAAGGCTAGGGGACAGTGTCTGTTTCGAATGGAGGGCAGGAGTGAGTTGACAGTTTATAGTTGGGTATGGTCATAAATATTGTCAGGATTTTAGGATTTGTATAAGTAATTGTCTATAAAGAAGGCTGGGTAGGGGAAGACCCAAATCAAGGTGTTAATTACCAGTTAAAGGGGTAAGACGCTAATAAAACCTATGATGTTAATACAGAGGAAATTATGATGGGGTAATATGGATGATTTTATATAAACAATATTGTTATGTTGTATAAAGATAAAATTTTATATATATATATATATATATATACAAC
>NW_026297523.1:0-530 GCF_001194135.2 Octopus bimaculoides
ATAACCGAGAGAAAGGGGAGTGAGAGAAGTGAATGATAGGGACGAAGATAGATCTGAAAGCATAGCATACCATTTCTTTGTCTTGTTTCAATCAGAACTAATGTCTTCATTCAAAAAAGACTTGTTTGATATCATTCACCTCTATTGATATTCTGGTTTCCTCTAAGATCTCTATTGACCAGGCAATCTGATATTCTTAACACATGTCTGCTCCATAATTCTGATAGTGATTCCATTGAGAATAAATTTTGCAATTTATGAAGAGATAAAAATACTAGAGGCTAACTTTAAAAACACAGACCAAATTGATATTATTCGTTCACTGTTGAGTTGAATTCATTTTCTGTCACTATCACCAGAAATATCTCGCTACAGCGTCAAAAATAGAATATCTTCAATTGAGTGATTGTTCGATTGAATTACCTACCTTCTTTCCCGTTGTATCCATACATGTGTGTTTTGTGCGTATGATTATATGTCTGTCAAGGATAAATAAGTGTGTGTGCCTGTGTGCGTGTATGCATACATAC
>NW_026297524.1:0-312 GCF_001194135.2 Octopus bimaculoides
ACATACATACATACATACATACATACATACATGCATACACACATACATGCTTGCATGCAAATATAAACCACTCATCTATTGAATTAAATGTATTTAGATGAGAGGAAAGCCTTTTGGGGAAAAAACATGAATAGCACTAGATCGCGTTCTACGCTGATATGCACATACGCTGCTAATGCAAAGGTGTGATATTTTCCTGAAGAGAAAAACCAGCCACAAGCACGTATGTTATATTCGTGTTTCAAGCAATGAGCTTCTCTACGTATGTATATATCTATATCTATCTATCTATCTATCTATCTATCTATATAT
>NW_026297525.1:0-337 GCF_001194135.2 Octopus bimaculoides
TATAATGAAATCCATTGGAAGGATAATCCCGAGGACAAAGAAATAAAAAATCCACAATATGGCAGAAGCCATAGTCACTCATAAGGAAAAGGAAAACTGGAAGAATGTCCCAGTGAAGACCTCAATAAAATGTAAGCTCAACAGACCTGACATGGTGATTTGAGAAGAGAAACTGTGGACAGTTGTGGAAATTAGCTGAAGATCAGTGATAAAGAGAACTATTGAGAAATCTGCAGTTACTCTATCCAGATTATAGGTTCAGGTTTATACCTGTAATTATGGGGGCTCTGGGATATGTAACACACTGCCTAAATACCAATTTTGAGAAATTAGGCTT
>NW_026297525.1:456-631 GCF_001194135.2 Octopus bimaculoides
TATATGAGCATGTTTAGATATGCAAATATATGCATGAGAATACATACATAAGGCAAAACATAAATCTGCACATATAAATACATACAAATACACATATACATACACACACATGCATACATACATACAAATGCACACAAACACACAAATACATACATACATACATACACACACACAC
>NW_026297526.1:0-307 GCF_001194135.2 Octopus bimaculoides
TATATATATACATATATATATATATATATATATATGCGTGTTATATATAATATTATATATATATATTAATATTTCTAAGTCTCTCTAAAGCCGATTACGGCAGCGGTACTGGATATTAATAGTTATCGCCGAAATAACATGGCAGTGCAGAAAATTAGGACGAATACTGATAAGGGGCAAATACCCTGAAACTAGTCTGTAGATGCCAGACCAGCAAGAACAGACTAGTTTCAGGGTATTTGCCCCTTATCAGGGGAAACGACTGACCTCTCCTCTTCGAAGGTCATAATGGACACAGGTTCGTGTG
>NW_026297527.1:0-287 GCF_001194135.2 Octopus bimaculoides
TATATATATATATATACATATATATAAATACATATATATATATGTATATGTATATATAAATACATATATATACATATATGGATATATATATATACATACATACATATATACATACATACATATATATATACATACATATAAACACATACACACACACACATATATATACATACATATAAATATACATATATATATACATATAAACATAAATATTTATGCATATATGTATATAAATAAATATATATATACATATATATATATATATGGGAGAATATACAAATAATAAC
>NW_026297528.1:0-616 GCF_001194135.2 Octopus bimaculoides
AGTTAGAATTTTCTTCAGGTCGAGTAGCCCATCCCGCACAAATGGTCCTTGAATAAGGGTTGTGTAAGGATGTTGAGCGAAACACCCTTTTCCAGAGGTGAATTATTCAAACTTCAAAGAATTCCTCTCAACACATGGCTATGATGACCTCCCCCACTACTTCTGCGCGTGATCAGAGATGCACTTATCGTCAGCCACACAAGGATATGCTCAACTGGTTAAGGTAAAACAACTGACGAGCAAATCTGTGGTATTGAACATATACACACGCATACACACATGCACACACACACACACACACACACACACACACACACACACACACACACACACACACACACACACACACACACACACACACACACACACACACACACACACAAGTGCATACATAAAATAGCGAAGGTAGCTATACGCAACATAAAACTAAAAAGAGAAAATTTTAGTTGTCACTAATTGTGACTGAGTATGCCAAGTAACATCTATCTTGCTAAAGATAAGTGTTGAAAATCCTTAGAACCTCAAGAAAGCCCATTTTCCTGTTCTGACAGGGGAGATGACCGCCCCATATTGATAGATAGATAGATAGATAGATAGATAGATAGATAGATAGATA
>NW_026297529.1:0-455 GCF_001194135.2 Octopus bimaculoides
ACTTTTACCAATCTATATTCTGTACCATGGTTTCAAGTCAATTTTAGTAGAGAAACACATGTACACGCATACACATACATACACACACATACATACAAATAGAGCAGGAAGCAGTTGAAGGATGATACACTTGTCTAGGATTCTATTGATTGCAGACCATATCCTGAAAGAAAGAAAGAAAGAAAGAAAGAAAGAAAGAAAGAAAGAAAGAAAGAAAGAAAGAAAGAAAGAAAGAAAGAAAGCGACAAAGAACGAAGACAATTAAAGAATATTGGCTAGTGGAACAGTGACACTGGGTGTTCTTACCAAGAACAAGACATTCTTACTCTTTAGTGCTTTATGGGTTCCGCTTCATGCATTTTGAATTGTTTCTTAAGCAGTTCTAAGCTACGTAAAGATTTTATTTTATTTTCTTATATTAATATTTTGTCTTTTGTTTTAGGGATTGTTTTTTT
>NW_026297530.1:0-735 GCF_001194135.2 Octopus bimaculoides
ATATATATATATCACCAATACTTTTCTTTGATTTCGAATATATCGCGTGGATATATTGTGTATGAAATTCAGTTCGGTAATTTTATGAGGAATACACCATATTAAATCAGTAGTGTCTGAAACCAGTTATGGTATCTACCCATTTATTTGTTTTAATATTCTCTTTCTTCTCAAGTGATCTATCAGAATTTTTGTGCTGGACACTTTTAGACCTTGTCATCTATGAGTTTTGCTATTGAAAACCGCTATTAATATTTCCCGTTGTTGCAAACATAGTTATAGAAAATACATTTTAGTAAAGCATCAACATGTACAGACATGATAAGCATATTAGTAAAAGGCACACTCTTCAAAATGTATATTCGTAGCTTTCAAAGAAAAATATTTCGTCATTTAATCAATAAATCTGTCTTTTCCCATAAGCGAATTGGCTTTCATGATATTCCAGTGGAAAAATATCCACTATTAAAAAGCATACTTGGGCATGTGCTAATGTGAGTAGGTCAATATGTTTTATATCGCCGTAATGTAGTGGAAGAAATATATGAAAATTGAAGCAGCTAGACAAATGGGATGTTTTGGTGAAATTTCAATGGTTAAGAGCTTCTTTTTTATTTTGAGAGGTGATATTATTTCTGGTAGTATAAACTCTGGCGATATAGCATATATTTGGATTAAAGTTGAGATTTATATATATATATATATATATATATATATATATGTGTGTGTGTGTGT
>NW_026297530.1:745-1637 GCF_001194135.2 Octopus bimaculoides
ATGTATGTGTGTGTATGTGTGTGTGTTTGTGTGTGTGTGTGTGTGTGTGTGTGTGTGATTATTGGACTTGAACAAGATAAAATGAAACATCTTCTGCAAAATGTTTAACAGATCCAGTAGAACTTTATACCGTGGTTACGCTGTTTAGAGAGAAAAAAAGTATTCTTCTCTCTTTAATACTTGGGTGAACATTTCAAAATGGCATTTATCATCACATATAGCGGCATCTACAGTTCCAAGCAACGATATATTTATACAACACGTACATATATTTCCTATTACATTATCTTTCATTCCCAACATTCTTTTGTAATGAACCACTGCAATAATTATTTTTATATTCATGTCTTGGAGACATTTAACTAATGCATTAGATAAAAGTTGTAAAGGAACTTGACCTACCGGAAACAGAAACATTTCTGAAAAACTGGAAATCTAACTTACACAATGTTAACGAATGTTTTATTTATGAACATAATAAGCCATCAATATTCCCATATTGTGCAAGGTATATTTCTTTAGGTCATGTTATTATCTCTTATTAACGAACTAAACTAGCCATAGTTAATCATTTACATGTTTCTGGTTTAGAAGGAAAAACTCTTCATTACCTCATCGGTATGATATTCCAGTTGAAAATTCGACGATACTGGCAAATGTGCATGTATGACCGAGCGCCATTATAACAATCGACACAGTTTGAAAGTATCTCCAAATCTACATAGGCGAGCCAGCCCATCATCTCCCATCAAGAATTACCATGTGCGTCGCAGGCGGTACCGCAGAAAATCTGTGGTTTACTATCCGGGAGTGAATAATTACTACAATTAAAAGGGTAAAGAATTATCAATATATTAATTTATTAATAAATTAATAATTAATAATATTTACC
>NW_026297531.1:0-463 GCF_001194135.2 Octopus bimaculoides
ACGACGACGACGACGATGATGATGATGATGATGATGATGATGATGAAAACCGGCAACAACTACAACAAGAGTTTTGCAGTCTTACTATCTTTATTCTATCCACTACATCCACCACACACACCTACAGCATCCTCCCCTCCCACCCCTTGTTTTCTCGATAACACGAGAAAGAAGGTCAGAAGAAAGTGCAGGACAAGAAAGCAATGGAGCCGGGGCTAAAAGGAACGTGTCAAACAAAAAAAGTTATATCTCGCTACTATATCTCACCATATCTCGCCATATCTCGCCATATCTCTCATCTCTCATCGTATCTCGTCTCCCGAAGGAACGTCAGCAGACGAGACAAATAAAAACTTTTAGACTTTATACTAAAATACATGCAGACGCACGTATACAACCCACAAACACATAGAATCAAATATTCAGACACACACATGTATGTATGTATGTATGTATGTATATA
>NW_026297532.1:0-410 GCF_001194135.2 Octopus bimaculoides
GTAATTTTGGATTTTGTCCCTAATATTATTATATATATATATAAATATATGTACATATTTGCGTGTGCGTCTGTATTTGTCCCCACACCATCGCTTGACAATCAATGTTGGTGTGTATACGTTCTCCGAAACTTAGTGGTTCAGCAAAGAGACCGATAGAATAAGTACTAGGCTTACAAAAAATGAGCTCTGGGGTCGATTTGTTCAACTAATGGCAGTGCTCCAGCATGACTGCAATCAATGCAATCAAATGACTGAAACAAATAAATGAATAAAAGAATCTATCTCTATGTATGTATGTATGTATGAATGTATGTATGTATCTATCTATCTCTATCTCTCTATCTATTTGTCTATATATGTCTGTCTGTCTGTATATATATATATATATATATATATATACACACACA
>NW_026297533.1:0-250 GCF_001194135.2 Octopus bimaculoides
TATATATAATCTCTGAACGAGGTATACACTGATCTCGAAAAAGTGAAAACATGCAAAACTTACTTGGAAATGGATGCTTGGCGTGCAATCATATAATAATATAAATAAAAAATATATATGCATATATATGTATATATGGGTACAAGACGTCACAAAACATAAACATCATAAAATACAAAAACCAACTTTGGTATGCGAATAACGAGAGAAACAAAATGGAAAACAAGACAAGTAACATAAAAAACGATCC
>NW_026297534.1:0-624 GCF_001194135.2 Octopus bimaculoides
TATAAAATATATATGCATATAAATATGTATATATGTTTGTATGCGCTTTATGTGCATATATTTATCTGATTATACATTCATGCCCTTAATAAACATACATACGTACATACATGCAAAAATCCCTACATATATATATATATATACAAATTCGTGTGTGAGTTCAGAGAGAGAAGAGAGAAATACAGAGATAGAGAAGAGAGAAAGAGAGAGAGTGGGCGTGGACTTGCCGCAGAGGGAGGTCGAAGACGTAGAGACAACGATAGGAACCAGATTGGGTGAAATCGGAAGAGCAATAGCGAAGAATATTAATCGCAAATGATGAAATAAACATTATGCAAATTATTAACATTATGACAAAATCAAAAACAATAACAACAACACTAGCGGTTTCTGCAATAATGACACAATGCCACAAGTGGGTGATGGGGGAAGTTGGCGAAGAGGGAGTGGAGGGGCTTTCATTAGATTGACGCAATCCTGTTACGATGAAAGCACACGTCCACCTAGGCTGGATACGTATAAATGCTCTACTGATTCTGCTATTCACACCGCCGCTGCTCACCGTCGTTGTCGTCATAGTACTACTACTACTACTACTACTACTACTACTACTACTACTACTAC
>NW_026297535.1:0-109 GCF_001194135.2 Octopus bimaculoides
CATTTAAGAATATCAAAGATGATATAAAAGCTGCTGAAAACGTATCTAGAGCTGTGAGTAGCCATCTCATCTTTAAGGCTTATAATATGTTTAACTCTCTCTCTCTCTC
>NW_026297535.1:250-807 GCF_001194135.2 Octopus bimaculoides
CGTCAAGTTCTGCCTGTCCGGAACCCATATATCTCCGTCTACATTTGCTCTACACAGGCACATTATAACATTTCGTAATCAGGTTGATCCCGGAATTGAAAATCGGGCCGTCATTTTGTTCTTGAACATTCACTGTTGGGATCTAGTTTAAAAGCACTGGGGTTGCTCTTTCTAGCCGGTAAATCTTGGCTGATTCACGCCATTTTGGTTGGCGTTTGTTAGATGGCGTCAGAGATCATGAGAGAGATAAGCGACATTCACTTACTTTATTATACTCGAGAATTGGTACGAATTGCTCACCTGTTGGAATTCAACTTGTGACTGGAAAAATAGAATGACTACATTACAGAATTAATTCTCATCCACCGGGGCTATATACTCATTACAGATTCAATTTAGTGATGTCATATAGGTCTGTTTAGTATTGGGTCACAGGTCCAATTAGCCTTCCGTTTGAGCCAGCTCAAGATCTACGTGGTATTCGGTATTTAAGCTAGTGTGTACATATATATTTATGTATGCACGTGTGTGTGCGTGCGTGCGTGTGTGTGTGTGTG
>NW_026297535.1:823-1136 GCF_001194135.2 Octopus bimaculoides
TGTGTGTGTGTGTGTGTGTAATTCATGGAATAATCGTTAAACAACACCTGAATAATGAATTCAATAAACTTCTCCGGTATCATTCATGTCTGTGTGTAATGATAACAGTCACTGGACTTTCACATAATCGGCATTTCTAAACATCGTTACCCTTCCATAAAATTATTTACAAACATAAAACCTGTTATTCTATGATAACTATCTTGTTTAACCAACATACGAATGTACGTTTACATGCCAGTGAGGAGTCAAAGAACACAGTACCAGTTCACAGTTATGATGTTTCATATCTCAATTAACCCTACATTTCTGG
>NW_026297536.1:0-266 GCF_001194135.2 Octopus bimaculoides
CACAATTCGCATAACTCTCAAAATATGCACATTAGATGTCTTACATAACCATTATTCGGTATTAAATTAGATAAAACATTTCAAATATTGCTCACGAAACAATGACCACCTACAAAGTAATACAATTCATAGTGCACATAATATAATCAACAAGCAGACGTAACACTAAAATTATATTAGAAATAGCGACACAAACTCTGCAAGATAGCAAAACATGTAGACTACATCTAGCGACACAAACTCTGCAAGGCAGCAATACATGTAGC
>NW_026297537.1:0-798 GCF_001194135.2 Octopus bimaculoides
TCGCCTGGTTTTAACTTTTATACACCCAGCAGTTTCTTAAGAAGTTGTCTACATATATACACTGAAATCTAAAAAGGTTTTTTATGTAGATGTCTGTATTGTAACAACACTTACGTATTCATATGCGTGCGTCTGCGCTCACATACAGGGCCTGGGTTTGCACTTGTGTATATGCAGTTATGATTTCATGCATGTACGTTTTTGTGTATACATGGGTAAGAGTATATGCTTGTATTTATTTACACATACATGCATCTATGTTATATATGGGAATGTGCGCTTAGGTTCACACTCAAATATTCTTCAATGTGTACATACGCATGTATACAGTTATGTTCGTGAGTATTTTGCATACATATCCACATATGTATCTATATATGTGATGCTATATACATTTTTGTATACACATATATACGCAGTCTAAATTTTATGCAGGTTTACTATATACATACGTTCTTGCTCATTTTCTCTCTCTACTTCTTTCTTTCCATTCCCACCTTTCTCTCTTTTCTTCCTTTTCTGTCTTTCTTTTTCTCTTTCTTTCTTCCTTTCCTTCCTCATGACAACCACACTTTCTCCCTTTCTATATTAATAACGTTATTATAGATACGTTACTCTTTACCCCTCCACTCCACAGCTTAAGATACAATCTTTGTTACCAGCGCATAAGTTTTTCGTGTGCAAACTATAATGTGTGTGTATGTATATGTGTATAAATTTGTATTCATGCATATATTTGTGCCTTACAAATATATACCTATATACGTAGATTGTCTGTGCGTATGCATCTATGTATTT
>NW_026297538.1:0-391 GCF_001194135.2 Octopus bimaculoides
TGTATGTATGGATGGATGGATGGATGGATGGATGGATGGATGGACGGATGTATATGGAACCTTAG
Organism: Octopus bimaculoides; assembly: GCF_001194135.2. Taxonomy (NCBI): domain Eukaryota; kingdom Metazoa; phylum Mollusca; class Cephalopoda; order Octopoda; family Octopodidae; genus Octopus; species Octopus bimaculoides. The sequence goes on from NW_026297538.1 coordinate 66, forward strand.
GCTCAATGCAAGACAACACCAATAGAAAATGACTACAGTGGCAGCATACATTAATGAAGGTATCGGCAATAGATATTTACATTTGAAAAATGAAGCCGAGCAGATTATGAAAGGAAGTGAAATTTGATGTGATGGAATAAATTCTCTGCCTTGGAAAATTGACAAACAAGAACAGAATACGGAATTAAACGGGATAAAAAGGAATAATATTATGCAGGTCAATACATACATAAATACATACATACGTACATACATACATACACGCATACATACATGTGTGTGTGTGTGTGTGTGTGCGTCTGTGTATGTGTAGGTATGTAATACTC
>NW_026297539.1:0-511 GCF_001194135.2 Octopus bimaculoides
TATATTTCGTCGATTTCCAGTAAAAGAACACCGAACTGGTACACAATTGAATACGTTAGCGACACTTTTCGTAAAAAATATCTCTCATACAAACACAAATATAGAATATATACGCATATGCACGCATCATTATATATATGACATAAAGCAACGTTTTGAACTTACGATGCATGTGCATAATAGCAACGATATATGTATGTCGTTGCTATTATGTAAAAATGTCGTAAGTCCAAATCGTTGCTTTTTCAGAAAAAGAAAAAGTAGTTTCACCATTCCATTCCTTTTTGCATTAGCAACAGTTTCAGCTTAACAGTAATATTTTGTTGGGTGCATAAGATCGTAACTCCATGCATGTTTGATATTTTCAGTCAGAAATATTTTTGCACAACTGTCGTATGTGGGACTTACTACACTTTTGAAAAAAGCTCAACGGTTGGACTACACTTTGACAATTTTCATATCTTGGCTTCTGAAGCAGCTGGAGATACGATAGTTTGACCAAAAAAAAAAA
>NW_026297540.1:0-679 GCF_001194135.2 Octopus bimaculoides
CACACACACGCATTAACTAACAAAAAAAAAAGATAATCCTTTCTCGGTGCACTTTCAGCCAATTGTATTAGCATCATGACAAAGCAGTGTTTATATTAAATAAGAACAAATAATAACATCAATAAGTATATAATCACAATGAACATTTCATTTTCTTGGCTCGCTAGTTTGTATTCAGCAAACAGTTATTTCGCTGTGTTCTGACGTGCTAAAGGAACTGAACACATCCGAGATTACTTAGCATGATGTTCAAAATTAACCGGAAATTGACTTCAGCGATAGAATGGGCGTTCAACGTTGACATACGGTAGGTTGACAGATTGAAAAAATATGTTAAGACAATAATGATTTTTTGCATTAGCAGAGAGCAGAGAATTTACAACAGAACAGTTTTGTCGAATATATTGACACTCGTGCGTGCATATCATGTATCGATTTTCTCATCACAGAAATGAAACACAGGATTCAGATAGAGTTGAATAGTTAAGGAGTTCGATTCTGAACGCATGCTTCCGAATTGAATTCCACAGAACCGCTTGCAAGGTCTTACAAATATATCTGTTAGAATACATTAGGAGTAAAGAAGAAAGCTTTAACGATCCGTTATACGTACATGTATACATACAAATATATATACACACACAACCCATGCATATATATGTGTGTGCGTATATATATA
>NW_026297541.1:0-205 GCF_001194135.2 Octopus bimaculoides
GGTCTTCTCACGCACAGCACATTTCCAAAGGTATTATATATAATTTATATATAATATAAATGATATATAAATATATGCATATATCCAAACCTATATGTACATACCTACATATATATGTATACATACATGCATACATGGGTACAGGACATCAAAAGAGCGTTAAACACAATGAGAAACGAAAACATAAAAACGAAAACATAGAAAA
>NW_026297542.1:0-290 GCF_001194135.2 Octopus bimaculoides
GTGTGACGAGGTTGTAAATTGAAAACCGAATTAGAGAACAAACACCTAACCAAAAACCTTACCGAAACCTCTAATGTCGAGCGCATGCGCAGCTTATGAACTGATAAGTTTTTCTGCGTTTAATTTTCATAATTATAACACCTGTATATGGCATTGACATATGCAAGTGCATACATACATGCATGCATGCATGCATGTATGTATGTATGTATGTGCATGTGCGTGTGTCTGTATATATGGATATATATATATGTATATATATATATATGTACATATATATATGTATCTAT
>NW_026297543.1:0-108 GCF_001194135.2 Octopus bimaculoides
ATATATATGCACACACACGCACAAACATATATATGTACACACACGCACATATATATATAGAGAGAGAGAGGCAGAGAGAGAGAGAGAGAGAGAGAGAGAGAGAGAGAG
>NW_026297543.1:118-234 GCF_001194135.2 Octopus bimaculoides
GAGAGAGAGAGAGAGAGAGAGAGAGAGAGAGAGAGAGAGAGAGTAGGAATATATGTATACATACATACACACACACACATACACAGATACATACATATATACATGCATATATACAT
>NW_026297544.1:0-253 GCF_001194135.2 Octopus bimaculoides
CTGCTTTACAATCTTACAATTCTGAAAATAAAATAAAATAAACAAAACAATATATTAAAAAACTAGAAAGACAAATGGAATTGCTGTGAAAGATGTAGGTTGGTTGGTTTGATTATTGTGTTAGAGGAGTCCTGCGAGTGAGTTGGGTACGATTTCAAGAGAATTCTTACAAGGTTCATTGCTAGTTGTTCCAAGCTTATCTCAAAGGAGTTCACAATATTCCCAGTGATAGTAGTACAGTATAACAGTGTTA
>NW_026297545.1:0-169 GCF_001194135.2 Octopus bimaculoides
CTTGAAATAAAACTAAACAATGACATACATACATGCATACATACATATATATAAATATAAAAAATGGGGCAAAAGTGCAATAGAGGATAATAAAACATCCGGACAGGTAGACGATACAAAGGTGGACAGGAAAAACAACAATTAGGACAAGGAAAAAGAGGATGGTTCA
>NW_026297545.1:179-292 GCF_001194135.2 Octopus bimaculoides
GGTGGACAGGAAAAACAACAATTAGGACAAGGAAAAAGAGGATGGTTCATTCGTGGCTTTCTTTCATCAGTCAAGTTACCAGATGTCCTTACAGTTTTGGGCAGTTACACTTG
>NW_026297546.1:0-279 GCF_001194135.2 Octopus bimaculoides
ATATATATGTATATATACATGCATATATGGGTACAGGACATCAAAAAACATTGAACACAATCAGAAACGAAAACATAAAAACAGAAACATAGAAAACGAACTTTTTTTCGAACAACGAAAAAAACAAACAGAGACACGAGACATGCAACATAAAGAGCATAACCCTTCGTCAGTTGTCCCTGTTTCATCTACCCCGCGTTACGAAGGCAAGGACAATACGCGACTTCGATGAAACAATCCTTCCCGCAAAGCAAATTAAATAAAATTTGGGATTTTTTG
>NW_026297547.1:0-223 GCF_001194135.2 Octopus bimaculoides
CAAATGATCGACACTAAATCAAAACACATAACTAAATCTATGAAAGAAGAAAAGGAATGAGCATGGTGTATAATTAATAGAAGAAAATGTCCTAAAAACTCTAAAATGTCATTTGGAAGACAGCAACAGTTATAACAAGAACAATGGCAGCAGTGATTGTACATGATTCCAAATACTGCAGTTCATTCTTATAGAAGCTGTGTGAAGACAAGCCTTCCACCAA
>NW_026297548.1:0-393 GCF_001194135.2 Octopus bimaculoides
TTCATTGGACACTAAACTTGGCTTGCGAAGACTTGTTGGGACAAGTGAAAGTGAAATCATGATGGCACCTGTACCAGTGGAGCACTAAGATCACTGTCTGAGCATGATTGTTGCTAGAGCACCATTTGAGCATGATCGTTACCAGCGTCACCTTACTGGCACTTGTGCCAATGGCACGTGAAAAGACATTCGAGTGAGTTCGTTGCCAGTGTCGCTGGACTTGCTCCTGTGTAGGTAGCATGTAAAATACACAATTTTGAGCATGGCTGTTGCCAGTACCACCTGACTGGCCTTTGTGCCAGTGGCACGTAAAAGCACCCACTACACTCCTGGAGTGGTTGGTGTTAGGAAGGACATTCAGCTGTAGAAACTCTGCCAAATCAGATTGGAGCC
>NW_026297549.1:0-729 GCF_001194135.2 Octopus bimaculoides
TACGCAGAGAAAAGGGATACAGATAAAAAAAGGATGTCATGGAAAGGAGAGATAGACTAACAAGAGAAGACATCAGGAATGAAGCAAAGAAAGCGAAGAAAAGGGAGCAAAATCGAGTAAAGTGCAAGGAACAACAGGCTTCTCACTAGCAGAAGATGATGATGAACAGACAGAGAGTGGCTAGGCATAAAGCAAAGCAAAGGGAAGCAAAGGAAACATGTCACTAAAAAAATGGACAAGTTATGAATTTATCACCAGCATAAAGAATGGCAATTACAAGAAATGTAAGTGAAGTGCAAGCATGTTTACCCAAATCAACTCCTGAATGGAACCAAAGTTCTATATAATATGCGCACAGATATGAATACATAAGGCTAAACTGTTAACAGAAATTTTTTATGAAAAATATATCTTCCAACATGTCAGCCCTAATTTCATAAAACTTCTTAATAATGATCAATATATATATGTTACTAATTCCTGAAAGTTTCAACTCCTAACTCTTTTGCAAAAGTAAAGTATTATAAAATATATGAAAGTGGTTTAATATCAATTCAAAGTAACGTCTTCAAAATTTTGCGTCTATTTTGATTAGATAAAATATGAGATTAAGTCATATTTCATAATATGTTACGGTTATGTACTAATGGTGAATGAAACGAGTATATATCGGGAGTATTTACAAGCAATTTAAGAAGAAAAAAAACAATTTCTTTTGATCAAGAATTA
>NW_026297550.1:0-248 GCF_001194135.2 Octopus bimaculoides
ATGTATATGTGTGTTTGTCCCCTTCACACCACATAACAACCGGTATTCATGTGTTTACACCACCATAACTTACTGATCTGGCAAAAGAGTCCGATAGATTACGTACTAAACGTTAAAAGAATACGTCAGGACATCGATATTTCCGAATAAACCCTAAAAGGCGGCGCCACAGCATGGGTTCATTGAAATGAGTGAAAGAAGTAAAAGGCAGATGCATGCATGCAAACACAACATACGTGTACACACAC
>NW_026297551.1:0-359 GCF_001194135.2 Octopus bimaculoides
CAGTTAGAATTTTCTTCAGGTTGAGTAGCCCATCCCGCTCAAAAGGTCCTCGAATAAAGGTGGTTTGAGGATGCCGAACGAAATACCCATGTTTCCAAAAGCGAATTATCCAAGCCCTAAAGAATTCCTCTCAACACATGGCTATGATGCTCCCCCACTACTTCTGCTCATGATCAGAGATGCACATATCGTCAGCCACCAAGGGACATGCTCAACTGGTTAAGGTCAAACAACTGACAAACAAATCTGTGATATTGAGCAGAATATTTACTGTAGCCCATCTTTTATACCAAAACAAAACAACGTACGTGATATCACTTCCAATCAATTAAGATCAGAAGCCATGAGAGCCACTGCCT
>NW_026297552.1:0-611 GCF_001194135.2 Octopus bimaculoides
ATATATGAATATATGTATATATACCAAGAGCAAGCGAATACGTATACAAATCGCCTACATTCTAGAAAAACTACCTTAAAATATTACCGTAAATTATAAACGCGCACGGTACTTGTGCAAAGAAACGAAACAGATTCATGAAACGATTCAATTCCATACCAATTGATTCGAATATTAAGGGTTAATCTCTGTTTGTATTATCAGTGAAATATAACTCAATCAATGCATATTAATACGAACAAACTGCATACCCATGAAACAGCACGGCTCCGTAGCGCGACTACATGGTTCATACTTAAATAGAGGATAGCATCTCAAAAATCTGGTTTAGTTTATTTTGATCACCTGTTAACAGACAAATAATTCAGGAGTGAATAATTTTGTTCTGTGTGAAATGATATATATAATATATTTTAAATAAATATTAATAAATTTTAAATAAAGGATAACATCTATATTAGATTTTTGTCAGGTAGTCAGCAAACGCTTGCCCTTGATACTTATTTATACAATAATTAATTTAAACTTAACCGCTTGATTGCATGCTGACTACCTGATAAAATCTAGTATAGATTTAATACTTAGTTTTAAAATATATTAAAAGTATGCAT
>NW_026297553.1:0-409 GCF_001194135.2 Octopus bimaculoides
ATACATACATACATACATACATACATGTATGCATGCAGACATACATATATTCATATATGAATATATACGTACATGCATAATACAATCATACATACAGACATACATACACATATACATAGATGCATACATACACACACACATAAATGCAGACATATATAATACATACATGCATACATAGATGTATGCACGCATACATACTTACATGGATGATAACATAAAGCTGAAGATCAGAGAGAATACCTACGCAAAACTATAGACAAATCTGCTGTTACTCTATTCCAATTACCACTTCATTATACCTGCAATTATTGAGGCACTGGGATATGTAACACACTGCTCAAATACCAATCTTGAGATATTTAGGCTTCTCAAAACCAGAAAGGAGAAAGCTGATTCGAAGTCTACAGAT
>NW_026297554.1:0-430 GCF_001194135.2 Octopus bimaculoides
TATATATATATATACGTGGTCTGCATAATAAGTATTCAGACTGTTGCCATAGTAACAAAGTTAAAGCTTGCAGAGTGGAACCGCTTGACCTTAAACTCTATTAAAGATTGACCTTAAACTCTATTAGTGCATGCGTACTATGTTTTAAAGCTCTCAATGTACAAGAAACTCCAACGAGAATGAAAGCACCCAAACACCCATACACCCATACACCTATACACACATGCACAACTACAAAATACCCATACAAACACACACTCCAACATAGATTCATATATCTACCTGTTTATAAACATTAAATGCACATCTGTGTATGTTTGCAGGTATGTATACATTACATAAGAATATACACACACACATATATATATATATATATATGTGTGTGTGTGTACATAGATATACGTGCATACATACATATATATACATATAT
>NW_026297555.1:0-207 GCF_001194135.2 Octopus bimaculoides
AGAGAGCTCTTACCTCTGCTAGTGACAAAGGGCCTCTTGCTCAGAGTAAACTGTGCTTGCGAAGACCAGTTGAGTCAAGTGAAGTCATTGTCGTGGGTGATGACAGTACTGCTTAATTGGCACCCATGCTGGTGGCTCGTAAAAAGCACCATTCATGTGTGGTCGATGCCAGTGCTGCCTGACTGGTCCTGTGCTGGTGGCATGTAA
>NW_026297556.1:0-641 GCF_001194135.2 Octopus bimaculoides
AGAGAGAGAGAGAGAGAGAGAGAGAGAGAGAGAGAGATGCGGCAGTTTTCCATACAGTTTCCGTCTATCGAATTTACTCACAAAGGATGGGTTGGCTCAGGATTATAGTAGTGAACACTTGTCTAAACTGCCGTGCAATGTCACTGAACTCGAAAACTAGTGGTTGCCAAACGAACTTCTGAACCACACAGCTATACGACAGGCTTCTTTCAATTTCCATTAATCAAACCCACTGACAAGGCTTTGTTCGGCCTGTTGTTGTAACACATGACACTTGCCAAAGTGCTGCGCAGTGGGAACGAACGCTAAAGCATGCGGATGGGAAGCAAATTTTTACCACACAATCACACACGCGCCTATATCCCTAATTTCAATCACAAAGTTGAGGTTTGACTCGAAATTATAAAAGAGTGAAAGCGCGTGGCTTAGAGGTTAGAGTATTCGGCTCACCATCGTAAAATCGTGAGTTCGATTTCCGGTGTCGCATTGTGTTCTTGAGCAAGACACTTTATTTCACGTTGCTCCAGTCCACTCAGCTGGTAAAAATGAGTAGTACCTGTATTTCAAAGGACTGGCCTGCCACACTCTGAATCACGCTGAATATCCCCGAGAACTACGTTAAGAGAACACGTGTCTGTGGA
>NW_026297557.1:0-224 GCF_001194135.2 Octopus bimaculoides
ATATATATATATATATATATATATATATTTCAACGTGTAAGTTTATACACACACGCACGCGCACACATATCTACGTACACATTCATATCGTCTAAACGAAGTTTCGTAAGCAACTAATTACTAATACTGCTGCCGCTGTTGCAGCTTCAATTACTAGTACAACAACAAAAACATCAATGTAGTAGTAGTAGTAGTAATAGTAGTAGTAGTAGTAGTAGTAGTAG
>NW_026297558.1:0-383 GCF_001194135.2 Octopus bimaculoides
CTGAAGACTTGGGTATGGGACGCGTGTCTGCCAAGTTTGTGCCAAAACTGCTTTCAGCTGACCAAAGAAAAGCACTCGGGTTTCAGTTTCACAAGATTTTGATTGCGTCGAGAACAATGAAAACTGTTTGAAAAATTTGAGTAGGTCTCTGAGCTGGTATCACCAAGATTTTGTCAAAATTTGATGCAGATTCTTTACGCAATTTTCTCTGTCTTTGTCAATAGTATTGTTTTAAATGGCGGAAGTAAGCTAGAACGTTAAAACTTAGTGCGCATGCACAGAGGAGTTAAAGGTTAATCTGTGCCAAGTAGCTTTACTCTCTATGCCTTCGTTTCCTAGCTATAGCTACAGTCCGGATCCTTATTGATCAGATCATATATATA
>NW_026297560.1:0-389 GCF_001194135.2 Octopus bimaculoides
TATATATACATATAAAAAACTCCAATATACATGCCTATGCATGTATGCATTACCATACGCAGATGTACATGGACACAAAAACATAGCTACATTAGTACATATATGTGTGCTCAGATGCACATACACAGATGGCTGCACATGCATACCAACATAGTCAACAGTCACTGTCACCACATGTGAGGAGGACATACACACACACACACACACACACATATATATATATTTATCCCCCTCACACATACATACATATATGTATATATAAATATTCCCATGCATACATGATCCCTGGCATGAATGTTATTCGTTGTGTTTGGAAAGCTGTTTATATGTTAAAATTTGTTGGGTATGTGCATGTCAGTTCTGTGTGATATATATATATATATATATAT
>NW_026297561.1:0-160 GCF_001194135.2 Octopus bimaculoides
GAAAAGTATTTATGAATGAATGAATACATAGCAGAAACATACATGCACGTGTGTATACGGGTGTGGGAGGTAGGTTGGTGTACGTTTATACAGCGTTATATACACACACACACATACATGTTGCATAAATACATACATACATGTATGTATGTATGTATGT
>NW_026297561.1:170-430 GCF_001194135.2 Octopus bimaculoides
TGTATGTATGTATGTATGTAGAAAACAATACGGCATGGGGAAAATACCCCAGGGGTGTGTATCTACATACAGAATATACACCAACCTTGATTTCACAAGTGAGATATAACTTTCTGACTCACTTTATTACAGATGGATGACATTACCTTAATAAATATATAAATATATTATATACAGAAATATATATATATATATGCATATATACATACATATATACACACACACACACACATATATACATACATACATATGTATATATA
>NW_026297562.1:0-294 GCF_001194135.2 Octopus bimaculoides
ATCAATTTTACCTAATCAGAAAACAGGATTTGGAAGGTGGCATTTTCTGCGTGATAGTTGCATGAGAGCTGATTGTAATTTCTTTTCGTGATAGAGTCTTTTACTTGTTTCTGTCATTTAACTGCGGCCATGCTGGAGCACCGCCTTTTAGTCGAAGAAATCGATCCCCAGGACTTTTGGTACTTATTCTATCGCTCACTTTTGCTGAACCGCTAAGTTACGGGAACATAAACATACCAACATCGGTTGTCAAGCAATAGTGGTGGGGGGGACAAAGACACACACACACACACA
>NW_026297563.1:0-248 GCF_001194135.2 Octopus bimaculoides
TGATCAGAGGTGAGATCCAGAGATTCTCTGTGTATAAGACATTTAGTTGTGATCAAAAGATTCAAACTTAAACTTCGATCCTTTTACCTGTTTGAGCAGGTATTGAGGTAATTATGCGGCCAAGCTAATTAGACACATCAAATACAAACTACCTATATACGTATACGTGCAAAAGGAGAAAAAGCAAAAGGTGGAAGCTTAGGAGTGGCTGTGTGGTAAGTAGCTTGCTTACCAACCACATGGTTCAG
>NW_026297564.1:0-414 GCF_001194135.2 Octopus bimaculoides
CTAAACAACAGTGACTCATAAACATTAAAGCAACAGCCCTCAAGCCACCAACACCACTACCACCGCTGCCGCCGCCGCTGCTGCTGCTGCTGCTACTACTACTACAACTACTACTACTACTACTACTGCTGCTGCTTCTGCTGCTGCTGCTGCTGCTGTGGTGCTGCTGTTGCTGCTGATGGAAACTACATATAGGTATATATGTGTGTATGTATGTACGTATGTATATGTACATATATACACGCGCACACTCACTCACATGTAGAGATATAGACTATATATATATGCATATATATTCGTGTGTGTATATATATGTATATATACATATATATAATTGTACAGATATATAGGGCAGGGAATCGTCAACCCTGTATATTTATGATTATATATAAATGTAGATAGAAATGTATATAC
>NW_026297565.1:0-279 GCF_001194135.2 Octopus bimaculoides
AGCCTTCTGTAGTTTTTTCACTCTTATTATCTTTTATATCTATATATATACATATATTCTTTCTTTTACTTTTCTTTTTTCTTTTATTTGTTTTAGTCATGTGACTGCGGCCATGCTGGAGCACCGCCTTTAGTCGAGCAAATCCACCCCAGGACTTATTCTTTGTAAGCCTAGTACTTATTCTATCGGTCTCTCTTACCGAACCGCCAGGTTACGGGGACTTAAAGTCATCCGTATCGGTTGTCAAGCAATGTTGGGGGGACAAACACAGACACACAA
>NW_026297566.1:0-315 GCF_001194135.2 Octopus bimaculoides
ATATATATATATATATATGCATGTACATGGATATATGTGTACATATTTATGTATACATGGATGTGTGAATATGCCTATATGTATACATGGATATCTGCACGTATATATATATGTATAGGTATATATCTGCATATGTGTATGGATCCGAATATATCTGCATATGTACATGTATGCGCGTATATGTGCAAATGTATATATATGTATACATATATATCTGCATATATGTATATGTACAAAGATATCTGCATATATATAATTGTATACTTACTTATATGCATATATATGTATAATTATATGCATATCTGCGTATACATA
>NW_026297566.1:325-628 GCF_001194135.2 Octopus bimaculoides
ACTTATATGCATATATATGTATAATTATATGCATATCTGCGTATACATATGTATACGTATATATATATATGCATATCTATATATGTATATACATCATCATTATTATATATATGCAAATCTATATAAATATACATATATGCATAACTGTATACATATGTATATGCATATATATCATCAACGTTATTTGTATATATCTATATACGTATACATGCATATCTATATACATATATGTGCATATACATACATATCTATATCCTATCTCATTCCAGGGTGAAAAACTAGAGGTAGTCGATAGCTTCCGCT
>NW_026297567.1:0-983 GCF_001194135.2 Octopus bimaculoides
AAACGTCTATCAAGTCGAAACAGCAGAGCAAACAAGAATTATTGCGTGGTTATATGTATATGTATATATATCCGCTGCCCTGCAAATACAATATGTATATTTCTTCAACAATAAGTGAGGAGTATAGTTATGGATAGCTTTCTCATAAACCACAGTTACACCACTCTGAGTATAATCTCATACTTACATCAATACTTTGTGTACCAGGATGGGTTATTCAATATTCTAATGAAAGGCATAAAAAGATATGATATTTCAAGTAGAGAAGGTAAGTAGCTAACACGGATCTTAGAATTACTATCTATAATCAGAATAGTAAAAGTATACAAGACGATTTTACAGTTCTACGTGCAACATATTCACTCTTCTTCTCAAACTGATAGCGGTAATGCCTGGTTCCTTCCTAATAGGAAGAAATAGAAAGAATAGCAAGCATGTTTTAAATATGGAAAGAGAACATGCATAGATGTATATATGTTTGTGTCTAATTTCAACTGAAAATTTCGGGATGATATTTTGATAATCACAGGGGAAACTTTCTAATTTAAAATCAAAAACTACGCTCTGTAATTATTTTTCTAAAAATTTTATTTTCCATTTTATCTGCAGCGAAATAAATATCTTTGATAAAATATTTTTATTCATAATTATTCTTAGAATCTTGTAGCCATCTTATTTTCTTTGTGATCGTCGTAACTAAATTTAACAAATATGTAAAACAAATACCGGCGAACAATAAATGCTTCAAACATATATTTATAAGGGTATTAAATTTTTTCGGAACGAATTAGTTAATGCAGTCAGCTCAGTATTTTGTTGCTATTTATTTTATCGACCCAGGATATATATATATAAATCAAAGCTGACCTTAACGGGATTTGATCTCAGAGCATATAGAACTGGAACTAATAGCGTATGACGTTCTAAAGATAGCAAAATGAAATTCATAAGTAGGGAAACAAAAAAGTTATAATAGATGGCAG
>NW_026297568.1:0-298 GCF_001194135.2 Octopus bimaculoides
AAAAAAAAAAAAAAGAAAAAAGGAGAAAAGAAAAAAGATTAAACATGGGAATAAATGACGAATGATATTTTTGTGGTATTGTTGATGTCTTGACAGAAATTATAAGTTAAACAGCAGACTTTTTAATCACTCATTAATAACATCCGATATACTCCACCTTCTATCACCGAGTTCATTTATACGCTCGCACGCACACTCACACACACAGATATATATCCGCATCCACACTCATCCACACGCAGAAGTCAACATATATATTTCCGCGAGTGACAAGAGAGCGACAGAGCTGATCCAACAA
>NW_026297569.1:0-290 GCF_001194135.2 Octopus bimaculoides
TTTTGTTCCCCATTGTGGGAAAATGGAGAAGATGCAGGAGGGAGGCCCAAATTATGCGGCCGCAACGAGCAGAGGAGCAGGCGTGCAAGAGTTGGAGAACCGCGAGATAAAGGTGGAGCCTCGAGAGATGAGGGAGAGTAAAAATTAATCTCATAAGAAGGTAACACTCTGAAACTAACGCCACCTGAAGAGATTTCGGCCATTGTGTCAAGAAGAACTGTGATATTTAAGACCATGAAAACAGCTACAAGAAAAATAGAGGTTGCACCGATAGAAGCCATAGAGGAGTG
>NW_026297570.1:0-205 GCF_001194135.2 Octopus bimaculoides
TATATATATACAATGGTACATGAACATATTTAGACAATTATACATACCTATGTAGATACATTCTCACATTATATGGAGTTACAATAACACATATAACCTGTCAACCGAGCCGTTACCCAATTGATCGATGTGCCAAACAAATACCCAATCAACCAAACATCTAGTCATCAAACCAACCAATGAACTAACCATCCAAAATACACAC
>NW_026297571.1:0-278 GCF_001194135.2 Octopus bimaculoides
TCTCAGTGTTTGAATATTTCATTTAAATATATATATATATATATATATATGGGAGAATGTACGAAAAAAGGATGTATACATATATTCTTTTATTCTTTTACTTGTTTCAGTCATTTGACTGCGGCCATGCTGCAGCACCGCCTTTAGTCGAGAAAATCGACTCCAGGACTTAATCTTTGTAAGCTTAGTACTTATTCTATCGGGCTCCTTTTTGCCGAACCGCTAATTACGGGGACGTAAACACACCAGCATCGGTTTTCAAGCGATGTTGTGGGGAC
>NW_026297572.1:0-315 GCF_001194135.2 Octopus bimaculoides
AGAGCTGACCATGTACGGACCAAAGGAAGCTATGGACATGCAGCCTACAATAAACTCTCAGAATCTTTCCAATTTTAACTTCAATAAGGCAAACTGGAAACAAATTGAGAAAGAGATCCTCAAACAAAACTGGCCTAAATGTCTCTCCTCACCGGACATCGACATGAAACTTAAACAATTCATGTCTGTAATGCAAGCCATATGCTACAAATGTGTCCCGGAGAGAAAGGCCACTGTACACAAGAACAAAATCTCCAGGGAGAGAAAAATTCTTATGAGACGGCGTACAAAAGTTTCAAATCGCCTAAACAAACA
>NW_026297573.1:0-230 GCF_001194135.2 Octopus bimaculoides
AAGAAAAGAGAAAGTGAACATTAACCTGAAACTGGGCCCTGAACAGCTCAAACAGGTTGAATTGGAACCCAAGATACTTGGACAATCCTGTCACCAGAAAAACTGTCCCAAGTTAAAAACAAAACTAGTTGTTTGGCGCAGAGGCATTTATGGCTACTAAGCATGGACTCTGAACAAATTTGGAAAGAACATAATGCATTTGAAATGTGAGTATATAGGAGAATGTTACA
>NW_026297574.1:0-502 GCF_001194135.2 Octopus bimaculoides
TGTACAACCATCCAGATATCTAAGTACCTTATTATTTTTTCTAATATATATATATAATGAAATGATTTTATTAATTTTGATGAAGTTATTATTGGTTTATAAACAGAAATTCTCTTGACATCTTTTTTACTGTGGTTTGCGAACAACTGTTGTTTTTTAACTCTACACAAATGAAATTGAGTTGATGGAAACTGAGAGGAAGCCTATTGGATGTTCTGTTCCTATGAGTTGTGGTTCTACTTTCCTGATTTTCTTTCTGCTAGTCTCAAAGATTCTAACAAAGGTCCAGGATGCTTCCCTCCCATGCACCAATCTCTGTGAGTAGTACTGACCAAAGTGTAACTCCATACTCCCCAAAAAAACCCAAAACTCCCAAGCTGGAGCCTCACCATTGGATGCAATCTAATGCCTTCCCCAAGACATCCTCTCACTCAGACATAGAATATATATATAATATATATACTCTTTTACTTGTTTCAGTCATTTGACTGTGGCCATGCTG
>NW_026297575.1:0-339 GCF_001194135.2 Octopus bimaculoides
ATATATATATATGGAGGTATGTAATGGTATTTATGAATACATAAGTAGTAGTTTATTCTATTGTACATGTACCAAGTATACGTTGTCGCATTCTAAGTCTTCATAAAAGTTGCACATGTTTGTGTCACAGGAAATTATAGATATTAACATAGACACACACCAGCATATATAAATATATATCCGTGTGTATACTTGTATGTACACACACACACACACACACATATCTATATACATATGTGCGTGTGCATAAATACATATATATATGAATATACATACATGTATATATGTATTATGTATATATACGTATATATATGTGTATACACATGTATATATATATAT
>NW_026297576.1:0-255 GCF_001194135.2 Octopus bimaculoides
TAGAGCTGGTTTTACCTTGATTTCGGAATGCCAAACTGATTTTAGAGACTGTATTTCTCATTACATTAAACAGTTCAGTGACTGAAACTCTGCTCATTTGTGCTCTTCAAAAATTAGATTTGTCAAGCGTTTTAACTTATCTAAATATAAATATCTGCTAAAACAGTGGAAAACATTGGGTTCTATCGCGAAGTACAAGGCATACATAATGCATATGCAGACTAGAACAGTTTTGAATGTATCATTACGAGTTAA
>NW_026297577.1:0-106 GCF_001194135.2 Octopus bimaculoides
TAGAGTATTTTGAATGTGGTTTATATTTTCATACAGAGTATGGAGTGTAATTATGCTAAACCATCGCTGCTTGGTTATTGGCACATCGTCCGGTAGCAAAAGACTG
>NW_026297577.1:1721-1925 GCF_001194135.2 Octopus bimaculoides
GTCTTGAATGTAGAGCTGAGGGAACGTAAGTTCCGTCTGGTTGAGTAGCATATGAATAAAGTGAGGACAGCTTACTGCAGATGCCAATGGAGTGTTGTGGCACTGTAGAAAAAAACATGACATATTATGAGTCTGAGATTTGGACAAATAGGAGTAGAAAACAATGGAGTAGAAGTCCATTTACACTAAAGTAATCATTGTAAA
>NW_026297577.1:1935-2040 GCF_001194135.2 Octopus bimaculoides
ACTAAAGTAATCATTGTAAATATGGATCTTAATGAGAACTTTATTAATTAGTATATGGGTAGTATGTTAAGTAACATACTATTGGAGTGGTATAACAAGTGATAA
>NW_026297578.1:0-520 GCF_001194135.2 Octopus bimaculoides
CATACACACACACGTGCACATACACACACCTACACATGCTCACACACCTACGCATGCACACACACCGATAAAAACATTTGTTTATTCTAATAAACATATGTGCATATGTAATGCCTGCGAATGTTAAAATAATTAATCAAATAGCTATTGAAGAGTTTACAGGAGAATATTTGTGTATATAATTTATAATTACGTCGGGATATACATGTAAAATGAGCAAACTCGTTTATGATATTGTAATACGTTGTTTACATGAATTATGCAGTTATATGTATATACATACACACATACGTATATATATACATACATACGTACATACATACTTACTTACGTGCAATACAGACACGCATATTTGATACACATTAATACACATGCATATATACACATAAACATGCAGATGTAAATATATGAATACACACACATACAGATTTATAATTACATACACATATACATATATGCATACAAGAAGTTCATGCTTCGATTGTATTTGTCTTTGAGTGGGTGGTTATTCATGGTATGT
>NW_026297579.1:0-284 GCF_001194135.2 Octopus bimaculoides
GTAGAAGGAAAAAAACAGCAAGAAAAAGAACAAGAGAGAGAAAAAATAGTGGCCGTAGTGGAGAACGAAACGGAAAAGATGGAGTTCCAAAATGCGAGCAACAAAAGGAAGAAACAACACGCGCCAGAGTCCCCTCCCCAAACAAAAAAAAAACCCTCTGCACAGACAGAGGAAAAAAAAACAACTTCCCACCCTTACCCCGCTGGCACAACGTTGATAGGACAGAGGTTCAAGCCCCCACCCCTCAACCTGCATTGAAAGGTTTTAAAAAAAACGAAAAAATA
>NW_026297580.1:0-322 GCF_001194135.2 Octopus bimaculoides
TATATATATATATACGTATGTGTGTATATGTTTTTGTTTCTATGTTTGTCCCTCCAACATCGCTTGACAACCGACAGTGGTGTGTTTACGTAAATCAGCAGTTCGGCAAAAGAGACCGATAGAATATGTACTAGATTTACAAAGAAAAAGTCCAGGGGTCGATTTGCTTGACTAAAGGCGGTGCTACAGCATGGCCGGAGTTAAATGTCTGAAACAAGTAAAAGAGTAAAAGAATATATATATATAAACGATAATAAGAGTGAAAAAACTAGAGAAGGCTTGTGTTACATGGTTAAGGTATATATTTAAATTATGTCAGAAA
>NW_026297581.1:0-265 GCF_001194135.2 Octopus bimaculoides
GTATGTATGTATGTATGTATGTATGTATGTATTCACGTATATGTTTGTGTGAATGTGCATACCCCTAAGCAAAAATATACTGACAGAGTATGTTACAGATTTCAAATAATAAACAGTAGGGATATTTAGAACTAAACATTTCAGAGCGATGCTCCAGCATGGCAGCAGTTACATCACTGAAACAAATACACACACAAATGCACACATACATACATAAATACATACATACATGTATATATACATGCATATATATATGTATATATAT
>NW_026297582.1:0-297 GCF_001194135.2 Octopus bimaculoides
TATATATATATACACATACACTTATATGTACATATATACATATGCATATGCATCATGTGTGTGTATGTATATATATATACATATATATATATGTATACATATGGGCTTGTATGTGTGTGTGTGCATACATATATACATATGTATATATATATATATACGTATGTATATGCATCATGTGTGTGTGTGTATGTATATATATACATATATATATATGTATATATGTGTGTGTGTATGAGTGTGTGTGCATACATGTATACATATGTATATATATATATATATATATATACACACAGATCG
>NW_026297582.1:1623-2173 GCF_001194135.2 Octopus bimaculoides
ACACACACACACACACACACACACACACACACACACAAATTGAACCTATGATAAATAATCTGCGCCGTTTTCTTCTAGAGAACTACAAGCTATCGGATTTCCTACCTTATCTTTAGCAATCAGCCTATCAACCTACCTTTGCCTCTTCCTCCTCCTTCACACAACAAACATTGACCTGCAGACAATGTTGGATCCTGTGTGCGGTCGTTAAACCTGCTAAAATTAACGGTAGTAGCAGCCAAGTCTCTCGGGGTATCACACATCGTTATTGCTTTAACCCTTTAACTGTGGAAAACAGATATATCCATTCAAAGTTTCATTACCCTTGAATGTAGTTTTATAATCCAATCTATCTTTTGTTACGAAATGTTATGTCTGGAAATATTTCCTGTTGAGATAATAGGCTGTGTGGTAAGAAGCTTGGTTCCAGCTTCAGTCCCACTGTGTACTGTGTGGCAACATTGGCAAATGTCTTTTATTATAGCCTCGAGCCGACCAAAGCCGTGTGAGGGGATTTGGTAGACAGGAACTGAAAGAAGCTTGTACTATA
>NW_026297583.1:0-271 GCF_001194135.2 Octopus bimaculoides
CCCAAGGAAAAACTAAGCTAAGAGCATTAGATTCCTTGGAGGAAAGCAGCAAATATTTACAAAAACAAGAACGGAAAAACGAACAATGTTACACAACTACAATAAAAATAATAAAACAGGACATAACAACAGATGTCTTTTGACTAAGGATGAATTAAATTAAGTTGGCAGGAATACAAGATTTCACAAGCACAGGGAGGAATAACGGGGTTGCACGCACAACGGCCTACCAAGAAAGAAAGATCACGCTTGGCCATATATATATATATAT
>NW_026297584.1:0-212 GCF_001194135.2 Octopus bimaculoides
CCAGTCCCCACAATATATATATACATTTACCATTCAAAGAACTCAACCAGTTCTTTCCTATTCCAACTTGAAGTAAAACCTTCCTGAGACTTCTACAGACCTTTCACCACTGACTTTCATCATCTCAGAATCTTTTATTCTTTGTTTTCAAATTTACCAATCCATTCCTGCCCACCACCTCTCACCCTCTTCAGTGTCATCTGCCGTATCAT
>NW_026297585.1:0-233 GCF_001194135.2 Octopus bimaculoides
ATATCTGTTTCTCCTCAGTACGGACTGCCATAGAGATATAATTCCCAGAACCGTGTACTAGCTGTTCCCAACGAGTGAAAACCGTGCACATGGTTCTATTAATTATACAGAGTAATATTCAAAAGTTTTAGTTTTGACGCGCTAAATCCGGAAATATCTCTGCAGAAAATAATTTCTGCATCCAATTTACCAACTTTGAGAACGTGATTATGGTTAATTAAAATAGTAGGGTA
>NW_026297586.1:0-231 GCF_001194135.2 Octopus bimaculoides
ATACACACACACACAAACACACATATGGATACACGCATACACACATACATACATGCACACATATATATGTGCATGTGTGTATGTGTGTATGTGTGCATCCATATGTGTGCGTGTGTGTGTGTAGATCGGTGGACAGGTAGATAAATAGGTTGATAGATATTCACAGACAGATATCATTATATATGGAGATATACATGCATATGTATATATAAATGTATGTATATGTATATA
>NW_026297587.1:0-541 GCF_001194135.2 Octopus bimaculoides
CGAAATACCGCTAAGCATTTCGCCCGGCGTGCTAATGTTTCTGCCAGTGTGCGTGTATGTGTGTATCATGAGAGAGTGCATGCATGCGTGTGTGTGTGTGTGTGTGTGTGTGCATATGTATGTATATGCAGGTGTGTTAATGTTGTCAAGGAAACAGCAAATCTTATACCCGTAAGTTCTCTTCATGGCCGCGGTCTAATGTGTGAGAAACAAATAACAAAAACAGAATTAAAAGATAAAAAATGGTTCACAGCTTTGTGAGTGGATTTGGTTGACAGAATGCATGTGTTGTGCGCGCGTGTGCTTGTGTGTCCGCTCGTGTTGACATTACATGTTCGTTGTAAACAAGCTTCACCATCATAAAAGTGATATTGTTTGTTTCCAGTCTAACAGTGGAAAAAAAGAAGAAAAAAAAACAAACAATAAGTCTGGCCATAAGAAATTTTCTCTTGCTTGGAAGCAGGTTAGGGTTGGCAACAGGGAGGGCATCCGGCCATAGAAAATCTACCTCAACAAATTCCGTCAGGCACATACAAGCATG
>NW_026297588.1:0-151 GCF_001194135.2 Octopus bimaculoides
TACACATATAAACACACATGAACTTTACATATTTATATACATCCACATATGTACACACACACACACATACATACATGCACACACACACATATACACAAATATATATATATACACAAATGTATATACGTATGTACATATGTCTGTATGTATA
>NW_026297588.1:161-542 GCF_001194135.2 Octopus bimaculoides
TATACACAAATGTATATACGTATGTACATATGTCTGTATGTATATATATATATATGTGTGTGTGTGTGTGTGTGTATGTATATGCACATATATATACTTATATATATATGTGTGTGTATGTATGTTTGTTTTGTGTGTGTGTGTGTGTGTGTGTGTGTGTTTGCGTTTGTGTGTGTGCATGTGTGTATGTGTGTGTGTGAGAACTAATAATTGACTGACCCAAAGATCAATTAGGCTAATTATTCTTATTCTATATATATCATTTCCTATTTACACAATTGTAAAGATTAATAAATCAACAAATATTGGCGCAGCGCCTGGTGAATATGTGTATATATATATATATATATATAATTTTTATTCATTAAGATAGAAGAAATA
>NW_026297589.1:0-221 GCF_001194135.2 Octopus bimaculoides
AGTGGACTGGAGCAACATGAAATAAAGTGTCTTGCTCAAGGACACAAGGCACCACCAGGAATTGAACTCATGACTGTACGATCATGAGCTTAACCATTTAGCCATGGTGCTGTCATGACTTCTAGGATATAAAATATGTAGCATTCCTTTTGAATTGTGATAGATTTCTGAAATTGGAAATACTGACAGTGTTTGGTGATGACTAGGTGGACGTATCCATT
>NW_026297590.1:0-219 GCF_001194135.2 Octopus bimaculoides
TATATATACATATATATATATATACATACACATACATACATACATTACACACACATGCACATACATACACACACACGCATAATATATACAGTAGGTAAGTGCGTGAGTCAGGTGTATACACATAATGAAACAAGATTAGATAGAAAGAAAACAGAGACAGGTGTAATGGTGATAATCATTTAATAATTTACTTATATATACACACATATACACATAACC
>NW_026297591.1:0-343 GCF_001194135.2 Octopus bimaculoides
ACACTGTTCACTTTCCAGACATTTGTACATTACTGCATATGCTTTATACGTACTTTTGACAAGTTGTAGTGCACCTGAGCGCTGTATACAATAATTTCAGTATTATTATTATTATTATTATTATTTTAAATATATACAATTAGTTTAGTGGTTACAAATTTGAAAATGGTTTTGTTTCATTGGTCCTTTCAAGGAACAGTCTTTACAATGACTGGTTGCATGCAATGAACAAAATTTGGTATAAAATTAGCTTATTAAATTCTCATTATAAAATCGAAGAAAACCAATCAAAAATATGTATACATCATATATATATATATATATATATATATATATATATATA
>NW_026297592.1:0-226 GCF_001194135.2 Octopus bimaculoides
AAATAAATATACCAAAATACGTATATATACACACACATATGCATGCATATACATATAACTACACAAACACATGCACACACACACACACACACACACACGCATATATATATATACATACAAATATACACATAAGTATATTCACATATATCCATATATACACATACATATATTCATATAAACATATGTTCATGCGTATATATGTATATACATACACATACAACTATAT
>NW_026297593.1:0-267 GCF_001194135.2 Octopus bimaculoides
ATATATATATATATATATATATAGTTGAAATTTACAGGAAAACAAAACATGAAGGCAGGTGAAGGAACAACAAGCAGGTGTATTAGTTTAACGCTAGGGAAGAATGGGAAAGTCTTCGACATTTTGAGCGTACGCTCTTTGACAGAAAAGAATAAGAGGGAAAAAATGTAGAAAAAAAAACGAGAAAAAAACCGACAGAAAAACTGTGCAGAGTTCAGCAGTCCAACATGGCGAGTTTTATATATATATATACATATATATATATAT
>NW_026297594.1:0-785 GCF_001194135.2 Octopus bimaculoides
TCTGGATATGATCAGAAGGATAGGGTTCGAGTATACAGGGGTGCTAGAAAAAGTTAGATACCAATATACGTAATGAAACCAGTGCTATCTGCCCTAGATATAAAAGCAAAGACTGAAATAGGATACAAAGAGCTTGTGACAAGGGAAACAGGGTGAAAACGTGGTATAAAACCGACAAATATCAAGGAGTGATGTTTGTAGAGGCCACAGCCCATGGAGAACTAGTCTGTAGATTTAGGAGAGCTCTGAATGAGATCAAACTCAACATTAAGATTGTTGAAAAGCCATGGAACTCCACCAGATCATAACTATGTAGGACGTACCCCTTTGAGAATACCATTTGCACCAATGATAACTACATGATATGTTGAATTAGCTCTGGCATTATCTGTAGAACTAGAAATGTCGTCTACAGCATAAGATGCATAGAAGGTGCTTATAAAAACATGAACGTGACATACATAGGGGAGACATCTAGGAGCATTGCGATGAACATTTGAGACAATATGACGACAAAAAACAGTCCTCCATACTCTACCAACATGCTAAGGACCAACATGGAGGGAACCTGAGACAACTTGACATACGCATGTTATCCAAGCACCCAAAGGAACCAACCTTCAGATGAATACAGGAGTACGTCCTCATAAATTAAACATCCCCAGTACTAAATAGGAAATATATGTAGTAGGTAATCATACCGCATACCCACAGTTTATATTTATATACAGGTACAATAGTTAGTGGGCTGTTATGTAGATGTATGTATGTGTGTGTATGTATAC
>NW_026297595.1:0-445 GCF_001194135.2 Octopus bimaculoides
TACATTCCTCCATGGCAAGATTTAATTTGCGTATACAAATTTAATCTGCGCTCCATGGGATGAGCCGTTTTAACGATGCGTCCTGCCCAAGCTCTTCGAACGCCGGTGTTAAAACGTGGGTAGCTGATGAAGTAGAATGTTCTCATGTGGCTTGTGTGTTTTCTCGTCTACGTTTTGTTTGCAATGTCCTATACCCAGATATGCACCTATACATACAGGTGGATGTCGGTATGCACATACCTGTACGTATATATGCATATACTCATTTACCATTTGTTTATATATATATATATATATTGATAGAAAGGACAACAAAAGAAAGAAAGAGCCCTCCATATTATGTAAATAGAAGAATTTATATGTTAAAATATGTGACACTTATTCGGTGGCCATGATAAAGCCCGGAGTTTTATCATGGCTACCGAATAAGTGTCACACACACACA
>NW_026297596.1:0-279 GCF_001194135.2 Octopus bimaculoides
CAAGCTTTATACGCAAACTCTCTTTACATCATTATATGAGTATATAATTGATAGAAAGGATGCTTTAAAGCTATCTTCAGCCGCAAACATTTTCATTCCCAAGATTACATCACAAAGAAAAAAATCACAAAGAAAAAAAAAGAGAGAGAAAAAGGAAAAGTCCACTTCGTATTATCCAATGTAATATGTTTATCCTCTAGATTGTTATATCTGCATAGATATTCCTTGTTATTCAAAAATCTGTCCATATTGTACCACAATTCAGGGTAGAGTGAATTA
>NW_026297597.1:0-230 GCF_001194135.2 Octopus bimaculoides
TCATCATTTATTGAAACAATCATTGAAAACCTGAAATTTCACATTAATACTATGGTATATGAATACCTTCATGTCTTGTTAATTGAGTCCTTTGAGAGAATGATTTACCACAGATATCACAGTGATATGGCTTCTCTCTTGTATGAATTTGTTTGTGTTTACTTAACCCACTATTTTGAGAGAATGATTTACCACAAATATCACAGTGGTATGGTTTCTCACCTGTATGT
>NW_026297597.1:472-610 GCF_001194135.2 Octopus bimaculoides
TCTCACCTGTATGAGTACGTTTGTGTTCTGTTACGTGATGACTTCTAAAGTATGATTTTCCACAGATTTCACAGCAATATGGCTTCTGACCTGTATGAATGCGTTTGTGCACTGTTAATTGATGATTTGCAGAAAATG
>NW_026297598.1:0-772 GCF_001194135.2 Octopus bimaculoides
GGCGGCTCAGAGTGAGGGTGGAGGAAAAGATGATATAAAAAGCCAGTTTGGCACTCGGGAAGGAATATATAAACAAATGCATTTGTCTGAATATTCGAGACCAACGAGGGCAGCATACAATGGACAAGCAAATGCGCCCGTTAAAGTCTCCTTCATCAATGTTAACGATGCTTCTGGGTATCCTGATCGAATATGTTTCAATGTTGGAAGGGAGCTTTACTTCTATATTTACAAGGGTGTAAGGAAGGTAAGTGTCCCAAACATTAGCATTCTCTTTTTTTTTTCGCACTACTAACTGAACTGTTTTTTTTCTATTTAAAATTTTTTTCTTAAACATATGGAGGTCCCGTTATATATTTGTATGTCTGGCTGCCAGCCTGTCCCTCCTCCATTTATGTGTGTTCTTTCTGGATCCATGAACAGTAGACAGTCATCGTATTATTACACCCTCCATTCATCATCTTAGTGTGTGGATACATGTGTGCAAGTACATGTGTGTGTGATTGTATGTGTGCATGTGTACGAATAAATATATGTATATGTCTTTATAAGAGTGTATACGTATGTGCATTTATTTGGATAGGTATATATAGGTATTTCTATGTATAACATATATGTATGTGGAGAAATACGATATAGCTGTGTATATATTTAGTGCATATGTATATACATAATATTTATGTATATGTGCATCATATTTATGTACATATAAAACATTGTAAATATATATATATATATATATATATATATATATGGAGATGTGTATGTATAT
>NW_026297599.1:0-241 GCF_001194135.2 Octopus bimaculoides
TATTTTTAACAAATAAATACTATCTAATACTTCTAAAGTTCTCAAAACACTCTCTCCTTGTATATGTACTATATATATACGTGCGTGTGTGTGTGTGTGTGTGTGTGTATGTGTGTATAGTTATATGTATATTTATATATATATATGTGTTTATATATATATATGCATATATATATATACACATGTGTGTGTATATATATGCATATTTATATAGTATATATATATATATGCATATATATAT
>NW_026297600.1:0-240 GCF_001194135.2 Octopus bimaculoides
TATATATATATATATGACGGGTTTCTTTCAGTTTCCGTCTACAAAATCCATTTGCAAGGTTTTTGTTGGCCTGAGGCTATAGTAGAAGACACTTGCCCAAAGTGCCATGCAGTGCGACCGAACCCAGAACCATGAAGTTGGGAAGCAAGCTTCTTACCACACAGCCACGCCTGCGCCTATGAAAAAAATTATTACCTCCACCAAGGAAGGAGGTTATGTTTTCATCGGCGTTGGTTTGTC
>NW_026297601.1:0-558 GCF_001194135.2 Octopus bimaculoides
TATATACATATATACATATATGCAAATATGTGTGTGCATATATATATATATATGCGTGTATGTATATATGTGTATATATATACACGCATATATTTACATGTAAGCCAATATATATATGCGAATATATATATATATATATAGGCACACACATATTTGCATATATGTATATATGTATATATACACATACATATATGAAAATATATATGTGAGTGTGTACATACATACATACATATATATATATATATATATATATATATATATATACTCGCACTAAGAGACTCTATATACATATATACATGTGCATATATACGTACCTTACTCGCGCACAAACATACACACATGCGCATACGTATTTGTATGCTTGCATATATCAATGAATGTATAAACACGAATGTGCATGCATATAAATATGTACAGAAAAGTAGATAAACATAATTCACCAAACAAGTATAAAATACTGTGGTCAACAAATCTATTTTGAGACAAAAATTTGGAAAACATGCCCATACACAGGATTATTATTATTATTATTATTATTATTATTATTATTATTATTAT
>NW_026297602.1:0-293 GCF_001194135.2 Octopus bimaculoides
GTGTGTGTGTGTGTGTGTGTGTGTGTGTGTGTGTGTGTGTATGCGTTTGTTATGTACGGGTGCATGTCTGTTAATTCCTTGAATTCTCCACCAATATGATGGCTATCTACACGTCAGACTACAAGTATTTAACGTAGATTCTCCTTTGGATACTCTTACAGTTCCAATAACACAAACAACATCAACAGCAATCGCAACATCATCACCGACGCCGACATCAACATCGAAGATATGTAACTATTTCTGAGTGGGTGGATGGGTGGGTGTTCAAGGTTGCGGTATGTATATGTATG
>NW_026297603.1:0-308 GCF_001194135.2 Octopus bimaculoides
ATATATATACCTGTGTGCAGGTACGCACAGAGAGACCTCCAGAGGCAAACACAGTCCTATATAAATTATCTGTATAATAATAAATCACTGAGCATACCTGAATAACGAAATGTACTTTACATAGGTATGTTGTGTATACATTACGAGATTGTGTATGTGCGTGTGTATAGGTGTGTGTGTGTGTGTTTGTGTATGCATATATACGTGCCTCTATGTAAATAGATGCATCTATATGTTTGCATATAGAGTTACCTCACACTCTCACCCTCTCTCGCACTTTCTCTGTGTATATATATATATATATATAT
>NW_026297604.1:0-324 GCF_001194135.2 Octopus bimaculoides
TATATATATACACTTAGATGAAAACAACACCACGAACTAAGCTTCATGCAGTGGTGTACATGATTAAATAAAACGACTATCTGTTATAACTTCGTATGCTAACGTTGTTACAACTAAAACGAATGCAGTAGTTCTAGAAACAATTGTCTGGAGAGGAAATAACCCCGAAACTAAAAGCCGAAGGTATTAACTGGTAAGAAAAAAATAAGCACGGATACCTAAAAATCCTGCGATTCCTCGAAAATGGGACAGAGCAACCTGATTGACTATCTTTATCTATACTATAAATTGCAGTGTTCTTGATTGCTTAATTGATTGATTGAT
>NW_026297605.1:0-495 GCF_001194135.2 Octopus bimaculoides
GATGATGATGATGATGATGATGATGGTGGTGATGATGCTGGCATCCTAACGATTCTGCTAGCACGCCACCTTGATAATAATGATAATAATAATAGCAATAATAAGAAGAAGAATAATTCCTATGATGATGATGATGATGATGATGATGAAGATTCTCTCATTACTGGCCACAAGGGCCGCAAAACACATTTTGCTAAAAACTAAGCAAAGACACACACACATGGCGAGCTGGCAGAAACGTTAGCACGCCGGGCGAAATGCTTGGCGGTATTTCGTCTGCCGTTACGTTCTGAGTTCAAATCCCACCGAGGTCAACTTTGCCTTTCGTCCTTTCGGGGTCGATAAACTAAGTACCAGTTACATACTGGTGTCGATCTAATCGACTGACTCCCTTTGTCTGTCCTTGTTTGTCCCCCTCTATATTTAGCCCCTTGTAGGCAGTAAAGAAATAAGAAGCCTGTTTCCCAACCACATGGTTCCAGGTTCAGTCCCACT
>NW_026297607.1:0-225 GCF_001194135.2 Octopus bimaculoides
CACAGTGGGATTGAACCCGGAACCTTGTAGTTGGGAAGCAAGCTTCTTACCACACTGCCATGCTTTCTTACCTATAACAGGATTTTTTTAGACACTGATTGGGTATGAGGCTGGGTCCAGTAGAACAAAATAGGAATCAAAGGGGTCCATACGCAAAAAAATTGAGAACCACTGATGTAAAAGCTAGAGATCATCTAACAGGCTCGAACATTCTATGACAAATGT
>NW_026297608.1:0-753 GCF_001194135.2 Octopus bimaculoides
TATTATTATTGTGAAGGCGCATGGCTCAGTGGTTAGAGCGTCGAGCTTACTTTCGTGAGGTTGTGAGTTCGAATCCTGGTCCAGGCTGCGTGTTGTGTTCTTGAGCAAGACACTTCATTTCACGTTGCTCCAGTTCACTCAGCTGTAGAAATGAGTTGCGACGTTACAGGTGCCAAGCTGTATCGGCCCCTTTGCCTTTAACTTTGGATAACACTGGTGACGTGGGGGGGGGGGAGGCCGGTATGCATGGGCAACTGCTGGTCTTCCATAAACAACCTTGCCCGGACTTGTGCCTGGAAGCAAGGGCCCGGGAACTGGGGGTGCAGCGAGTGCACCCACACCCCCTAGAATTTTCAGGGGGTGCAAGATCAAAATTTGCACCCCCTACATAATCTTACCAGTTGCAGAAAAAAGTGTCTAAAATCTATCGGTATAAAATGCTTAAGTTCGATCTCGTTTCAAAACAAAGAAAAAAATAAATATAAAAATAAATAAAAGTGATGAAGCTAGCATATATTTCCCTAGGGAGTTTAGGACCACTAACTTCTGAAGGCAAGTAGCGTCAAAATACGAAAAAAATAAGTGACAATAACAACAGCATTCCTTGAATTATTGAAGACAGCTTCTGTCTGTCAATACTTCTCTCCATCTTTTAGTACCACTCCCAAGTTCTTTGTAATTGGTGTTGCTAAAGACTTGTAGGAACGCCGTGCGCATGCGTGGAATTAAACAAGCAAGCGTTTCCCGCTCAAT
>NW_026297609.1:0-451 GCF_001194135.2 Octopus bimaculoides
GAAAATGCAAAAACAAAATAATAAAATAACAGAAACAAAACAATACACACACACACAACCACATACAGTTAAAACCACACACACACATCTACAGCCACCCACCTACACACACTGAGAAGGCTTTGAAGTTAAGCCACCCCTCCAAAACCCAGAGAAATCACCATCTATGAAATACACAAACATATCATGCCACCCCTTATACACCCCTGCACTTAAAAGAAATTATAAAACAAAACAAACAAAACAATGAAAAGCTAATATACAAAAAAAAAAAGATTTACCCAGGACTTTTTTTAAGCACGTAAAAAAATAAATAAATAAACTAAAAAAAACACATCTACAATAAACATTCAGGTTTCGAATTTCAACATTGTCAATCTAAAATGACTGACCAAAACACACCCAATATACATACAAAGATATATATACACACATATATATATATATATAT
>NW_026297610.1:0-668 GCF_001194135.2 Octopus bimaculoides
GTGTGTGCCATCAAAGCTCTTAGTATCCAAGTCCAACCTGTGGATGCTAATCTCCTCCGTCACGACTCAGGGAAAGATCCAGTGATATCAACAGTGATGCACTACGTCCGTGAAGGCCGGCCACCAAAGAACATGGAGATCAATGACGAAGTCAACAAGTTCCGTAAGTTATCAAACTCACTCAGTATCTGTCATGGATGCCTTATGCATGGATCTAGAGTTGTGATTCCACATAGCTTGCAGCCAAAGATCGTCAATCTTCTGCAGCTTGGACACTTTGGCATGGAACGCATGAAACAACTAGCAAGAACTGCTGTTTATTGTCCTGGTATCGATGCTGCTATAGAGATAGCCAGTCGACGATGTAATTCGTGTAACGAACCTCAAAGGCAGCCATCTAAGCCGCCAGTTCACCCATGGATGTTACCAGAAAAGCCGTGGAGTCGCTTACACCTGGACCACGCAATAAATTTTATGGGTAGAGATTGGCTGGTGATCACAGATGCTTATTCCAAGTACCCATGCATTCATCCTACTTCCTCCACGTCCTCCAAAGCCACTTTAAATCTGTTTGAGGAAGACTTTGCACACTTGGGATTTCCTCACACACTGGTCACTGATAACGCACCAACTTTTACGTCTGCGGAGTTCCAGAGCTGGTGCAAAGA
>NW_026297611.1:0-240 GCF_001194135.2 Octopus bimaculoides
TACTTTCTCATAGTTACAAGCTTTCGTCATTTTTAAAATTTTTACATATGTGTGTATGGATGGGTGGCTAGATAAATGGATGGATGGTTAGCTAATTAGTCAGATATCTGTGTGTGTATATGTGTATTTGTTTGTGTATGTGTTTATATGTATGGACAGAAGGATGAATGGATAGATGTGGATATGTATCTGCATGTATGTATAACTGTGTCTGTATATATGTGTGTATTTATGGGTTTA
>NW_026297612.1:0-534 GCF_001194135.2 Octopus bimaculoides
TTAATTTCGACTTAAGGATCAGTCTCAGTCTGCGCAAGTACTCCACTTTAGATTTGTCTGTCATTTCTTTCTCCATCAATCTATCCATATCCAAACTCCTCAAAAACAAACGATAAGAAAGTTGATCTTTTAATATTTTTCTTTTCTGTTCGGTCATTTGTAAATGATGGCGTCTACAACAACAAAAACGTGTGTCTGCAGTTTGCAGAAGACGGAAAATACAGAACAAGCAGACATTTGTAACAAATAACTTTCTTTGTCACATGGGAGAAAAATATTGACCAATCAAATTAAAGTATGGTAATTTTATTTACTACAATGGCAGCAAGTTTCATTGGGTGAAGCTGCCGCATATTCCAGTCAGGACGAGTTGGATTATAGAGAAATATGTGGTTTGGGGTAGACATTGCTGTTCTCAGTAGTCTCGGCAACTTTAACTCCCATATTTAAACGTTTTGTTCATCATCAAGTAAATAAATGAATAAATAAATAAATAAATAAATACACACGCGAATAACAATTGTAACAAAACTC
>NW_026297613.1:0-397 GCF_001194135.2 Octopus bimaculoides
CACACATATATACAAACATTATTATGCAAGTGTATAAATGTATAACTACACCTATATATACACAAACATACACTCACAGAAACAACATATATATATATATATATATATATATATATATATATATATATATATATATATATATATATGCATATATATATATGCACACACACACATATACACATGCTTGTATACATACATATATACACACATATATATATATACAAACATTTCCATAGTGGACTAATCTTTGATCTTGTATAGATGTTTTTCTTGTTCTTGTTTTCCATAAAGTTTTCCTATAGAAATATGATCACGTCAGGTGACATCAGAGGTAAAACCAAAACCACAACAACAAAACACACACACAAACACAAACAAACAACTACACCAACAACAA
>NW_026297614.1:0-312 GCF_001194135.2 Octopus bimaculoides
AGAATATCATAAATGCCTGACAAGAAATTCAAAGTAGTCTCTTGAATGAAATCCAACACCTTTACACAAAACATTTATACATGTAAGGATTCTCGCAGCCATAAAGAAGCCTCTTCTTTTTTTTTTAATCATAAAGGTTGTTACTTTTGGAAACGAATATCATTTTGAGAAGAACGCGGATCCCTAGTATAGCTAGGATGGTATTTAAAAGACAATTGCTTTCTTTTTAGAATCAAAAATATTTCAATTCCCAACGGCTGCCGACAGTCTTAGATGCTCAAGTAACCAAAGCATTCTCGCAGTAATATTAAC
>NW_026297615.1:0-270 GCF_001194135.2 Octopus bimaculoides
ACAGCTTTTCAACCATCTCACCACCCACCCTCTCATTTTCCCCTTTCTGGCCAACCTGCACAAACCCCATCTCCTCTTTACAGATCCATAACTCCCCTCACTTATTTCTCTCGCTGTTGCTTCATCTTACGTCTTCCACCTGTGCCCACCTTTATAATGTGGGATATCACTGGATTCCTACCTACATAACCCACTTCTTGCCAACACCTGGTACTAATCCTTTTCTCCTGTGCCTCATCTAGTCCTCCCTGCTATCATGTCCACTCTGTT
>NW_026297616.1:0-233 GCF_001194135.2 Octopus bimaculoides
CACACGCTAATACACGACCCATATTATATTCCCCATTCATGTTGCAACCATATCTGGAGTAAAACTAGTCGGTATACAGCACTTACTCGGTATTACCTGTATCATTAGAGTCTGGTTGACTCCATTACCCTTCATAACCTTTATATATATACATATATATATAATGACATCATATATATGAATGTACATATATATATATTATGAGTGTGTGTGTGTGTATATATATATATATA
>NW_026297617.1:0-578 GCF_001194135.2 Octopus bimaculoides
TACTGGAATAGTGGAAGAGATATGATATTGCTGTGGGCTCGAACTATGCAAGAAGTTAAAAAATGTTTTGGCCTAAGACACTACATGGACCCTAAAAAGATTTTGCTCCTGAAAAATGGAGCTCATGGAGCTGAAAAATGTGGGAGTTAAGGCCCCTATTGGGGGTGGGTGTGTTAATGTCAACCAGAGAAGTTGAATCCTTGGGAATCTTTTTAACTTGGGTCTTATATTTATTGTTTGAATTTCTTTGAAATAGGAAATATATGTGTGTTCACTGGGTTTGTAAAAGAGAGCAAAGCTACAGGAAACCAAAAGACGAATGATCACGATAATCAGTCAGCTACCGTAGCCTAGTCGTTACTACTCCCTAATGTAGGATTCCTCACCATACAGGTGACAGGTACAGCTGTAAGATGCATTACGGATGTATAGCAATTGGAAGGGCATGACCCAATTGAAATAACGTGTGATGTTTGGAGTAAAGGGAAAGGAAAGTGTCGCCTCTGGAGTTTGAAAAACTGTGCAGAGTAAATTTACAATCAATAACTGTCTTAGAACAACCAGTCACTCATCTGGGA
>NW_026297618.1:0-216 GCF_001194135.2 Octopus bimaculoides
ATGTATATATATATATGTATGTATGTACGTATGTTTGGGTATATATGTATTTCTTTATTGCCCACAGGGGGCTAAACACAAAGGGATTAAGTCGATTACATCGTTCTCAGTACGTAACGGGTACTTATTTAATCGACCCCGAAACGATGAATGTCGACGTGTGGGGATTTGAACTCAGAACGTAACGGCAGGCGAAATACCGCTAAGCATTTTGCC
>NW_026297619.1:0-518 GCF_001194135.2 Octopus bimaculoides
GACCCGAAGAAAATTCTAACTGGGCCCCACCTGCGAGGTCATGTGCTGTTGATTTTGATCTGAGATCACCATGTCGCGCACATATGTTTGTGATGCATGTGCCTGGTGTACCCTTATCAGACTGGTAGTCATGATAGGTATAATGGGCTTCGTATATTTTACCCCAGTGTCACTTTGATGGTATGCACTGCTCTGTCACTCAATAATAATAATGACATCGAAAAATACCTTAGGAATGAAAACCATGATTCGAAATTTCCTCAAGACACCTGATGAAGGCTGGAGAGTATACCAGCCGATATGTTGTGTTAACAACAAACAAGATGAGGAAAAATATCCTTCAAATGTAAATAATGTAAATAATGTAAAAAATGATCATAACATATTTTCTGCTTTTTTAATTACATATCGTTATCTATCTATATATATGTGTGTGCGTGCGTGTGCGCGCGCGTGTGTGTGCGTCTATGGATGTATATATATATATATATATCAATATGATATATATATACACATGT
>NW_026297620.1:0-623 GCF_001194135.2 Octopus bimaculoides
AATTACTCAGGGTAGGCAGTTGGTGACGTTTATGTAGTAAAACACAAAAATAAATAACCAAAACACAGGTGCGCGACTGAGTTGGAGGCAGATATACTTCTGCCTTTATAGCATGTAAAGAAAACGTTGGAATGTACTTCAGCAGTACTATGCATAGCTTTAATACTGAGATTGAAAAGCATGGGCGAATTATGCCTACCTAATCTACAAAAAAATATAATATTTTGCATTTTATGCATAGTAATCAGAGCAACCTTCATAGTTTTATTCAATTATGTGCATATTTTGCCATAAAAGGAAAATGTTGCTATTGATCTATTTTATTCAGGGCAGGCACTGCCTACCATGCCTACCCAGGCGGTACGACCCGGATATATATATATATATATATATATATATATATATATACACACACATATATAAATAAGAAACGAAGATGTACATGTGTCAATTCATTACAGCCACTTCAAGCAACTCCTTTAATTGACTAATGAAAACATTACATCACTTGAAAAAAAAACATTCTTGCATGATGACTGCACAGACTTCAAATACAAAGGATACCACCACTGCTTTACGATATTGACATCAATAATGGAACTCAAAATATATACATTGTTTTT
>NW_026297621.1:0-242 GCF_001194135.2 Octopus bimaculoides
AACATAAGTAAGGGATCAGCAACAGTTGCTTCACCACATACCGAAGTTCACAAATATCAGTTAAAGTGCTAAAACTTTCTGAACTTCGGTATGTGGTGAAGCAACTGTTGCTGATCCCTTATTTATGTTTATAAATTTACAAGAACTTTTAAATCAGTTCTTTACCGATAATGGCGTTTACATATCGAAGTGCTTGATAAAAATTATTAATTATTAATTTATTAATAAATTAATAATCCTTT
>NW_026297622.1:0-273 GCF_001194135.2 Octopus bimaculoides
ATATATATATGTATATATATACATATATATATATACTAATATATAAATGCATACATATACATATATATATGCATACACATACATATATATATGCATACATATACATATATATATGCAAATATATATATATATATATATATATATATTAATATATACATGCATACATATACATATATATATATGCATACACATACATATATATATGTGCATACACATACATATATATATGTGCATACACATACATATATATATGCAAATATATATATATATATA
>NW_026297623.1:0-437 GCF_001194135.2 Octopus bimaculoides
TGTGTGGTAAGAAGCTTGCTTCCCAACCACATGGTTCCAAGTTCAATCCCTCTGTGTGGCACCTTGGGCAAGTGTCTTCTGCTAATGCCTCAGGCCAACCAAAGCTTTGTGGGTGGATTTGGTAGGCAGAAGCTGAAAGAAGCCTGTCATGTATATGTTTGTGCGTCTGTTTGTCCCTCCCACCATCGCTTAACAACCGATGTTGGTATGTTTACGTCCTCATAACGTAGCAGTTCGGCAAAAAGAGACCAATAGGATAAGTGTTAGGCTTATGAAGAATAAGTCCTGGGGTCAATTTGTCCAACTAAAGGCGGTGCCCCAGCATGGCCACAGTCCAAATGACTGAAGCAAGTAAAAAGATAAAAGAACCAATACATACATAAATACATATATTTATATAATTATATATAAAGGGCATTAACTGTGTATTAATGCCT
>NW_026297624.1:0-224 GCF_001194135.2 Octopus bimaculoides
CAATAAACACTCACAACGCCCGGTCTGGAAATCGAAACCGCGATCCTACGGCCGCGAGTCCGCTTCCCTAACCACTGGGGCATTGCGCCTCCACAAGTGTGGGATGCTTACAGCACCTAGGTTTCCCAAGCGGTCACTCATCTAAGTACTCACTAGGCTCGACGTTGCTTAACGTCGGTGATCGGACGAGAACCGGTGCTCTCAGCGTGATATGGCCGTAAGCG
>NW_026297625.1:0-286 GCF_001194135.2 Octopus bimaculoides
GTGAAAGCACGTTATAAAAATAAAACTACTGAATAATAATAATAATGACATTGTCCAAAATTCTATTACCTGCGATGAGATATTCCGTTATTTTCTGCTTATGGAGAAGTTAGAATCTTGCTGGTAGTGGGTAGTTGGAATCCTGCTGGTAGTGGGGAGGGGGAATTTTTGCTGTTCAGTCACCTCATCTAATTGGTCACCTATTGTTTTAAACTGTCTTGGACTAGTTACGGTTGGATAACCATTAAGCGGTCAACTGAATTAGGCATGAGTATATATATATATA
>NW_026297626.1:0-262 GCF_001194135.2 Octopus bimaculoides
GAGAGAAGGGCCATTGTATTGAATTGGTCTTTTTAAGGAGTGTAAAAAAATTTTAAAAAAAGGTTAAAAGCTTGTTTACTACTTACTGTATTGTTTTGAGACAGATTTTAGGCACGGTAGAAAAAGGAGGAAGAAAAGAAGAAAAGAAGAAAAGAAAAAATAGAGAATAATGAATAGAAAATATAAAGAAAACAAAAAGTGTCTTCCTGTTCTTTCTTTTGCTTTTAGTTCTTTCATTTTATATTCTTTGTCCTTTCTTTTT
>NW_026297627.1:0-259 GCF_001194135.2 Octopus bimaculoides
CAAAGGAGTAATTCACTTTGAATTGTTACCACCTAATACAACAATCAATGTTCAAGTCTACTGTCAGCAATTAGAACGTTGGAACCAAGCTTTGATGAAGAAAAGATACGCTTCAGTGAATCAAAAAGGAGTGATGTTTCATCAGGACAATGCGTGACCCCACACTGCAAAGATCACATCACAGAAAATCGAATATCTTGGATGACAGACTGTTACAGTCTGTCAGACGTAGGCCATGATGAATACCACAAGGTATTGA
>NW_026297628.1:0-455 GCF_001194135.2 Octopus bimaculoides
GTACATACTTGTGTGTGGGGTAATAAAAAAGAAAATGGACATATTTTTGTATTATTTATTCTCCATTACACGTATTTCATTTGCTAATAGGAATAACAGAGATTTACATGTTACATAGACATGTAAGGAATTTGATATTAGAAAATCGTCAGACAAAATCTTTATAACATGTTTCTCTGCCTGACTAATTTCTCATAGGAAATTTCTTGCATGGCTATATAACATGTAAATCTTTGCACTACCTATTAGCAATTGAAACACGTGCAATGGAGAAGAGATAGTGCAAAAATATTTCCTTTTTCGTGTTTTGTTACACAAAAAACTTTGCATATAATATTTCCATAATTCTCAATTCTAATAAGTATTTTAATTAACATAGAGCTGTAACTATCGATGAATATTTGATTATAGTAATGGAATAAGGATATGTACCTCAAACGAAAATAGCTGTGATT
>NW_026297629.1:0-282 GCF_001194135.2 Octopus bimaculoides
TTCTATTATAGCCTCGGGCCGACCAAAGCCTTGTGAGTGGAGTTGGTAGATGGAGACTGAAAGAAGCCCGTTGTAAATATATATGTGTGTGTGTTTGTGTGTCTGTGTTTGTCCCCCCACCCTCGCTTGACAACCGATGCTGGTGTGTTTACGTCCCCGTCACGTAGCGTTCGGCAAAAGAGACTGATAAAATAAGTACTAGGCTTACAAAGAATAAGTCCTGGGGTCGTTGTGTTCGACTAAAAATGGTGCTCCAGCATGGCCGCAGTCAAATGACTGAAA
>NW_026297630.1:0-564 GCF_001194135.2 Octopus bimaculoides
TTTATATGTTTATGCATGTATGTGTATATATATGTAAGCCTATGATTATGTTGGCTTTCGTGAGCTGTGTATTGAGTTGTGTGCTATCTTACATGAAAGTCTGTATGATTACGTTTATTTTCTTGTTGAAAATACGAAACTAAGCTACTGACTATAATATATATATTGAAGATGTCTGTCTCTGTTATTTTTCTGGACAACGTGATTAATATATGACATTGAACCAAAAGTAGTTCCAGTCTTAAACACAATTCTATATTTATTTTGTATATTTCTTCAACGAATGCTACCATTCTTACTAAAAATGAAAAAAAAAAAAAAAAAAAAAAAAAAAAAAATCAGTACTAATAATAATAATAATGTTGATGACGACGACAATTTTGATATTCATGATGGTGATTATGATGATGATGATAACAACAAAAACAAAAACAACAACAACAATAATAATAACAGCAATAAAGATGATAATAAATCATAAGAATAACAATTATATATAAGTGCATAGGTATAAAAATGTATGTATATGTGTGCATATATATATATATATATATATATATATAT
>NW_026297631.1:0-529 GCF_001194135.2 Octopus bimaculoides
TGTCAGGCATCGGACAACTTTACATTTGGGTCCTGCGTCGACAAAACAATCATTTATACTGACGAAATGTGGTTTACAACCAATAACGTAGAGGAAGCAAAATGCATCCTCGAGGGTACAGATACATACGTTAATGTAAAGCACAACCCGGAGCGCATTCTAAAAAGAACACCTTCACTGTCTACATCAAATCAAGACCCCTGGCGAGTTGTAATACAAGAAGAAGATGCGATCAAAAACAGACTTTGCATTTACAACACAAACAAAGCTATGGACAACCTAAAAGACTGGGGGAAAGTAGAACTGAACCCGCTTATGTGGCTCACAATATGGAAGCCATATATTGACAAGTTTGTAGAAAACAGCTACAGTAAGCTGTACATACAGACAGTAAAACCAAAAGCATCAACGAAATACCAAATGCAAACGACAGACCACTTTTCACCAGAGAGAAAAAAGAAATTCAGTGCAATTAAAAGAAAACTGATTGAAGCCATCGAAACATCACCAAATTATGAACCAGCAAAAA
>NW_026297632.1:0-381 GCF_001194135.2 Octopus bimaculoides
ATCACCACCACCACCACCACCACCACCACCGCCACCACCATCGCTGCTGCAGCTCATATTAACAACAACAGCAACAACAACAACAATAACAACACAAGCCTATAAAGATGCCAGTAAATAAGCGATCGCTTGTCTTGCTAGGAATAGTAACCAAATTCTCCATTAAATGACAGCCTGCTGCATCTGTATCTGTATCTG
Organism: Octopus bimaculoides; assembly: GCF_001194135.2. Classification (NCBI taxonomy): domain Eukaryota; kingdom Metazoa; phylum Mollusca; class Cephalopoda; order Octopoda; family Octopodidae; genus Octopus; species Octopus bimaculoides. Next base: position 199 of record NW_026297632.1, read on the forward strand.
ATATCCGCATTACATAATGCGGATATCATATACGTGATACCCGGAAAGAATAGTGAGAATCACTATTTGATCCTGGGCCTGTCCGATGAAGGTTGACCTAGGGTTAAACAAAAAGTAAAAAAAAAAACGGCAGTAGAAACACTGATCTATCTATCTATCTATCTATCTATCTATCTATCTATC
>NW_026297633.1:0-597 GCF_001194135.2 Octopus bimaculoides
CTCTCTCTCTCTCTCTCTCTCTCTCTCTCTATCTATCTATCTATCGATCTCTGTCCAATTTGGCCTCCGAACGATACATCAGTTAACTGAAATAGTGTTTTAATAACGTTCACAACCGAGCATATTGAATAAACTCATATTCATATCAAACATGCTAAAGCACTGATTCGCTCTAATATCACATGCAAAAGAAAAAAGAAAATCTCTTAATTCATACAATGTATTTTTGTGAAAATTCCTCTGTAAAATTCTCAAAAAGAACATACTTTTTGAAAAAGTAGCAGGTGTAATATCGTACACGTTAAATAAAAGAAAAAAAAATCTCAGAAAAGAATAATAGTATTTCTGATCTAAGTTTCAAATTGTATACTAATATTCGTAAATAGTGATTACAGATTTTTAAGTGAGTACCAAAGTGTTTAGTACCTCCATGTATATTTCTCTTTCTTTTTGCACTCCTATCTTTAATATGAAAACATACATATACGTACACACAATTATTTATATGCATGTATAATACGTGTATTTGCTTATAGAGTTTATAAATGTATCTAAGAGTGTATAAGTGCATTTTTGACCGTGTGTATACATATATAT
>NW_026297634.1:0-514 GCF_001194135.2 Octopus bimaculoides
CCGCGAGTCCGCTGCCCTAACCACTGGGCCATTGCGCCTCCACTAAAGGATGAAGTACAAAAAACAAAAGGAGAATACTTTATGATACTACATTGGGAATAGTCAACACCGCAACTCAAACAACTTTCCTTATAGCGATTTACCCCATAACACCTGCGTTTGAAAAACGGAAGATAGAGAAAGTATTTGAGCAAAAGGAATACTTCCTTCCAAAATGTTTGTGTCATTCTGTTATTTAAAGATTATTTTATATATATTTGATAATTTTAGTTTAAGAAGATCTTTTTTCAAATATTTTAACTGTATCAAGAATACTTTCTAGAAACTATTAGTATTTCACATATGATTCACATATGACCTTTCCTTCCAAACTAAATAGTCCACTCCAACTACATGGTACTTTGAGCAAAGATTTTGTGCTATAGCCCTGGGTCAACCAAAGTGTTGCGAGTGGATTTAGAAGTCGAAGGCTGAAAGAAACCCGTTGTGTGCGTGCACACACACACACACACAC
>NW_026297635.1:0-503 GCF_001194135.2 Octopus bimaculoides
ATATATATATTTGTACATATATATATGTATATATATATATATTTATTTATATATAAACACATATATATATTTACACATATGTGTAAGTGTGAGAAAAAACAGTCTTCTTCGATGGTAGTCCTCATAAACTATGTTATTAATTATTATTAGTTCAGGTGTTCAAAAATCACTATTCAGAGGCATTCGTGGATGAAACGGAAGTAATTGTACCGATATATATTTTTCTCAACGACTTAAGTGCATATTTAACTCAACTTACGACACTGGAAAGTTCATTGATTTTTGTATAGCACGGCGATAGAAGCCACACACTATCAATACACATTGCCTCGCACCTACAGACGCACAAACAGATGCACACGCACATACGCACGCATACAGAAGCACACACACACACGCAAGTACCTACGCCGTACATGAATGAATGATATATGTATGTAGAATATGTGTTCATATAAGTTTACGTGTACATACATACATACATACATACATACATACATATA
>NW_026297636.1:0-245 GCF_001194135.2 Octopus bimaculoides
AAATGTGTATATATATGTATATATATATATATCTATAAATGTGTATATATGTATATATATATTTATATTTATAAACGTATATATATGTATATGTATATATATTTATAAATGTATATATATGTATAAATGTATATATATGTATATATAAGTATATGTATATATATTTATAAATGTATACATGTATGTATATATATTTATAAATGTATATATATTTATATATATATATATATATATATATATATATA
>NW_026297637.1:0-420 GCF_001194135.2 Octopus bimaculoides
TTCGTCAAACAGAAGCTTTTACAGACCTCAACAATGAGGATGATTCAATTGTTAAAAACAAAAGCAACTACCTACCATCCAAAGGAAGAAATAAAGCACTGGACGATTTTTGCAACCACATCCAGAGTTTCCCTTTTACCCCACCCAAAAACCAAGGTTAAGTCCAACTTTAATAGCAACGAAAGAAAAAACCTAAGAGACCTACAACAGGAAAAAAGCCTTACTATCAAAGAAGCCGACAAAGGTAGCACTGTAGTCCTTATGGACACAGATTTTTACAAACACCTAGTACTAAACGACAACTTTTTCTATGAAATAATCAATAGCTATAAACAACAAAATACATTCAAAAACCTCACCACTCTTATAATCCAACATGGTCAAGGGCTCACGGAAAAAGAAAAGGATTATATCACTAAT
>NW_026297638.1:0-628 GCF_001194135.2 Octopus bimaculoides
AGATAGATAGATAGATAGTTAGATAGATAGATAGATAGATAGATAGACAATATATCACAGAAGTATGTACACCCCTAAACATTTTCAGTAAATTGCCATTACTCTGATAATATCGAAGTAAATCAAACGAAATCTATGCTGAATAAAATATATTATACATGCAAATATTATACAAACTTGGAACACAAAACAATAAACATTTTCAAAGATATGAACAAAATATTAATTTTCAAACGTTACAAAAATATGTACATCCTGAAGGAAATTTGCTATATTCAATATTTTATCCACTTTTTAAATAAATTCAGATTTTGCTGATAATTTCAATTCTAATAAATTATTTCTCCTGGCATTTTGGCATCGGTCATTGTTATTACATCTGCAGGAATTCTGATTTGTGTACCGTGGTGAAAATCTTCATTGTGATTAAAATGTCACCAAATGGAAAAGAATTGTCTGAAAATTTGAAGAAAATTATTTTGAATTTGCACAAGAATGGTTTAGAATGCAAGTTAATTCGCAAACGAATACATATTAGCGTAGGTTGCCAAAGTAATTCAGTTGCCAAAGTAATTCACTTGCCAAAGTAATTCAGTTGCCAAAGTAATTCAGTTGCCAAAGTAATTCA
>NW_026297639.1:0-335 GCF_001194135.2 Octopus bimaculoides
GTGTGTAATTTCGCGAATTTTTTCTTCTTGTTTTTCTTTCACATTAAATTCTGATATAATAGTAATCTATACCTTCTGAGAAATATTTGTAGAAAATTTTATTAAAATTATACACATTTTTCATGAAGTTATCAGGAAACAAAGTCGTGGACACAATTGTGTGGGTCTGCCGTTTTATGCACCTTTGAGGATGTGTAAATAAAAATCGTACATGAAATATTCCTTTCTACTATAAGAGAAATGCTTGAAATTTGTTGGAGTGAGTAGTAGATCATATTCACCCCAAAGTTAGACTGGTACTTATATCATCAACAACAAAAGGATCAAGGGAACCG
>NW_026297640.1:0-406 GCF_001194135.2 Octopus bimaculoides
ACGTGTTTCATAACTAATTTTCAAATAGAAAGGAAATTTAAATCGATTATCCAAATGTTGTCGTAATTCAAACTTGAATTTGAATTACGACATTTGGATAAGTACTGTTTTTATTTTGCTAAACGATTTTATAACGTTTTAAAAATAATATGTATTCTTGTATTTTATATTATTCAATTGTTTTTTTTAAAGATTATTTTTAATCGATACTTTATTTAACACTAAATTATATAGAAATTAGAGTATCAGTTCAACATAATACAAAACTTCGATTTGATTAGGGTTGAAATATTTTCGATTAATACTATTTGACAAATAACTAGTCTTTATTGTTTATAATATCGTTAAAAGTTTTATTTTTATTAAGACTTAAGCTATATAAAGTTTAATCTTTCATTCATAATAA
>NW_026297641.1:0-605 GCF_001194135.2 Octopus bimaculoides
AGAGCAGAATTCAAATCGGAGAATGAATCAGAATTTCTTAGTAAAAGAATCTGGAACAAGCAACAACAACAGTAACAGCTTTAAATACCCAGAAAGTGGTTCCCATCTAAAATTCAAAGAGCGGATCCCTTTTCAAAATAAATGCAGATATGAACTGTAAAACGCAAAACAAATACTGCATTACCTACCCAAACTGCATAAAGACTTACGTTGGCGAAACAAATAATAATTCCGTCTGCCAACGTGCAAGAATCCACAGGCAACATATCCGACAAGAGGAATTGCTCGAGATTCCTTTAAGTAAGCATCTGGAGATATGCAGCGATGGAAAATTCAAACTATTTCCCTTTTACAAATGTGCACAGACCGATCTGCAATACTGAAAAGAAATGGAATTATATTTCATCAAAAAATTCTCCCCAAAATTGAATGATTGAAAGTAAAGCGGAGACAGTACGGTTCGGCAAAATAGACCGATAAAATAGTATTAGGCTTACAAAGAATAATTCCTGGGGTCGATTTGCTCGATTAAGGGTGGTGCTCCAGCGGGGCCACAGTCAAATGACTGAAACAAATAAAATAATATATATGTATGTATGTATATA
>NW_026297642.1:0-244 GCF_001194135.2 Octopus bimaculoides
GTATATGGGGGATAAATTTTTGGCAAGGGATTTTTACGCTGTAAACCGGGAGGTGTACGTCACTGGATTTGAATTGATTTGTTTGTTTACATCCTGAAAGAAAATAACGATGGTAGGTTGCGTACCGTCGATTATTCTTTCACCCTCTTGGATGATGTGTGTGTTTTGCTAATAATAGTAGAATTGGTGATGGAAATAATGCGACCCCGAAGAGATGGAGTATCCAGCAATTTGTAATATGTTG
>NW_026297643.1:0-890 GCF_001194135.2 Octopus bimaculoides
TGATTATACATAGCAGGGTAATCCCTTTTCACAGGAGCTAGGACGGCAATATTCTGATGAAGCAATTGCTGGCGATCTGTTGATACACAGTTCTGCCAGAATTCTATCAGATTGGGCAGCAGATGTTGATGCACCATTTTGCATTATGTTCAAAGTAGCTTCTGGAATGTGGTGAATTGCTGCAATCTGTTGCTGTCTTTTTAAACCAGTTGCTTTCTTTCCCCAGCAAGCTCTCTTCTTTGGAGGCATAATCTATGTACATATTAAACAGAACAACAAAAGTTATAACAGATGACATGGTCAGTAGTTTTCACATTTCGGTAATTTTTCAGATTAACACCCACACAATTACCTAACCCTAATCCTAACCCTAACCGTAACCCTAAAACCCTAACCCTGACCCTAAAACCCTAACCCTAACACCCTAGTGTTATCCTGTCTACATAAGCTCCGTAGTTTGTATATTTACAAAACATTGACGAATATGAGTTATATGCTTGTGTGTACATGCTTGTGTGTATATGCTTGTGTGTACATGCACATGTATGCATTTGAGAAAGCGAGAGAGAAGAGGAAGAGAGAGAGAGGGGAGAAAGGAATGGAGAACTGGAGCAATGAAGAGAGAGAAAGAGAGGAAGGGAGAACGGAAGACAGTTATAAAATAGCAATGCCTGCACGTGTTTATATAAGAAACACACACAAACTAAATCTTATATCTATAATGTTGATGTGTGTATGTTGTTGTCACAGATCACGTATGTGTGGTTGTGTGTGTTTTTACGTTTCTATGTTATGAAAAATATGTTAGAGGTAGAGGGATAGAAGAACAAAGTAAGAGTGAAAAGGTAGAAGGAAAGAATAGTCTTAAAGCAAGTTAATCTATGACCTTG
>NW_026297643.1:900-3567 GCF_001194135.2 Octopus bimaculoides
TCTATATTATGTGTTGAGTGCATGATCGATGTGTAAGAACGTCGGTACAGATAGAAGGGAAGAAATATAAAAGTTGCTAGAAACAACAGCCAAATCTCCCTTAAATCACACAAAGTAAATGGAATTTAGAAAATCTAATTACTGCACTGGAAAGTTCACATCGAGAAAATTCCATTGATGTAAAAATGTTTATGAAAAAGTGGAAAATGTGGAGTTCTATAAACTTTTAAAAAGGCTTCACACAGATACACAACTTCAGCTTTATATATTAAGATATATATATGTATCTCTCTATATATATATAAGTATCTACCTATTTATTTATTTATTTATCTATGCATTTCAACCAAGTGGCTGCGGTCGTGCTGGAGCACCACCATGACTTTCGATGGCACATCTGGTGTATTAGAGAATTTGACATTGCTGCCCTCAACTGTGTCTCATTTTGAGCCATTGGTTTGTCTGGTATCGTGGAGAGGAAAGTGTTGAGTTTTGTTTTGAAGACCTCTATATCCATGTCTTGCAGGTCTCTCAATTGTTTTGACAGGGCATTAAAGAACTGAGGTCCTCTGAAACCGAGGTTGTTGCAGTACCTTGTTCTTATGTGAGATGCAGTGGACGGTACCCTTGGTACTATGCAGTGGCGACCTGTGCAGGCATTCGTGTAGTACTCGATGCCAAAGTTTGGTACCAGTCCTTCCAGTATTTTCCATATGTAAATTATTACATATCTCTCCCACCTGCGCTCCAAGGAGTAGAGACCTAGTGCCTTCAGTTGCTCCCTGTAGTTCATCTGCTGGACTGTGGTGATCTTTTTTGTATAGTGATGCTGAATTACCTTGAGTTCTGTTGTCTGCTTGACACTGTGTGGTGACCACAACTGAGAGCAATAGTCTAGGCGGCTCAAAACAAATGTCTTCCATAGAGTCAACATGACTTTTTGATCCCTTGTTCAGAATGTCCTCAGTATCCACCCTGCCAGTTGTCTGCACTTTGCTGTCAACTTGACAATATGCATGTAAAATGATGCATCACTACACATGCTGATGCCCAGGTCTCTTACTGTTTGTAGTTCTGGGATTGCAGTACCTCCAGGTCCTGTGTATGCCAGTTGGGAGGCACTTGTGGCGTTGTAGCACAGTACTTGAAATTTTTTAGTATTGAACCGCATATTATTTTGCTCTACCCACTTGTATATTGCATTTAGGTCATTCTGCCGGCTTATGACATCATCAGGATTCTTTATTGCCTGAGATAGTTCTGTGTCATCAGTGTAGCTAGTGACAATGGCTGTCCGAGTGACTGTGGGCATGTCCAGAAGGGCTACTATGAACAGTAGTGGCCCCAGGACAGTTCCCTGTGGAACAGCACTCAATATTTGCGTTTCCCTAGATAATTCTCCATAGGCTGCAACTGTCTGACTTCTACCATTCAGGAAGTTATGCAGCCACTCTCCTAATTTACCAGCTATGTCAAGGTTTCACAGCTTGTGACATATCATGCCATAATCGTTTTTGTCAAAGGCTTTTGCAAAGTCAAGATATATCACATCAACATTTGGATGGTCAAGTAGCTGCTTCAGGACCAAGTCATAATGCTGCAAGAGCTGTGTGAGGCAGCTTCTAGCTGGACGGAAACCATGCTGGGTCTCATTCAGCAAGTCATTTTCTTCGAGGAACACAATCAACCTCCTTCTGACAATTCGTTCCATGACTTTGCTAATATGTGAAGTCAGAGAGATGGGCCTGTAATTCCCAGCCTCTGCTCTGCTTCCACCTTTATGGATAGGACATATGATGCCTTCCTTCAGCTTTTTGGGAAGTTTACCACTTGCAAGGAAACTCTGGAAGAGTATCCGGAGTGGTCCAGTTAATTCTTGTTTACATGACTTTAGGAGGACAGCTGGGAAACCATCAGGACCAGTTGCCGAATTTGAGCTCATTTCCTTTATGGCAGCTATTATATCTTCCTCTTCAATGTCAATGTAGGTAATAGATGCAGTCTTTTTCTGCTGAGTGATATTGTCAAAGAAATCAGCTGGGTTCTTTATCTGCATGTGACTCAGAAGAGAAGTGAAAACACTCTTGAATTGCACACTGAGCACTTCACTTATCCATGTGGGGTCCACAGTCAGTGAGCCATTAGGCAGGAATAGGGGTCCTATTTTGTACTGTACCGTGGCAGTCTCTTTTACAAATCTTGGGGTTGTTTTTATGCTTTCTACTGCTCTCTTCACCTTCTGTGCTCTCTCCTTTTCATGGGAGAGTTTGATCTTGTTTTCTATTTCTAACAGTGTTAGTTTTAGTTTAGCCCTTTTCGTATCCTCCAGTTCTCTATTCAACTGGTTTGAGACCTTTGTTCTGTGTCTCATAAGGATTTTCTTGTCTCTGGGAATTCTATTGGCATGTTTGCTGGCCTTTCTTTTTGGTACATATTTGGCGCATATGTCTTGTATGGTTGATATAAAATGACTTAGTTTGAGGTCATTGTCTTGTATAGAAAGGTTGTCATGCCAGCTTTGATTTCGAATCTCTTTGCGAATTGACTTCCAGTCCGCCCTGTGGAAATTTAGGTTGGATATGGCTTGAGTCCTCCTGATGGGGTGGGTGTCAGTGGATTGTCTAGGACCATACATTGTTAATTCTATAATGTTATGATCTGAAAGAG
>NW_026297644.1:0-224 GCF_001194135.2 Octopus bimaculoides
TATACTCATATACATACATACATACATATACTTATATAAATACATATACATACATTATATATATACTCATATACATACATTCTCATATACAAACATACATACATATATGACTACTGGCCGGATGAACCAGGTATCATCGCGATTCGATCTTTCGACGATGCGGGGCATACATACATATATATATATATATATACTGATATATATATATATATATATATATATAT
>NW_026297645.1:0-309 GCF_001194135.2 Octopus bimaculoides
TTATTATTATTATTATCATTATTATTATCATTATTATTATTATTACTATTGCTTAAGGCAATGAGCTTGGCAGAATCTTTAGCACGCCGGGCAAAATGCTTAGTGGCATTTCAGCCGTCGCTACGTTCTGAGTTCAAATTCCACCGAGGTCGACTTTGCCGTTCATACTTTCGAGGTCGATAAACTAAGTACCAGTGGAACACTGGGGTCGATGTAATCGACCACTCTCCTCCTACCAAAATTTCAGGCCTTCTGCCTTTTGTAGAAAGGATTCTTCTTCTTCTTCTTCTTCTTCTTCTTCTTCTTCTT
>NW_026297646.1:0-384 GCF_001194135.2 Octopus bimaculoides
CTTTGCCTTCATCGGTGGAATATACTTAAGTACATGAATACAAATACATGCATGAACAAATACATGAATGAACAACGTGCTGCCGTGAAATTCTGTGTCCTGCTGGGGAAAGCGGCGTCCGAAACAGCTTACAAAGGCGCTGCTATGCGCAAAAAGTTTATGTATGGTTTCCACGCTTTATGAATGGTCAGTTGTGGCTTGAAGAACAACCTTCCTCAGGAGGACCGTAGACCTCCCGAACGAATGAAAACATCGTGAAAATTCAGGAAATGCTGAAGATTACCTACGATGGCACAAACACCATTCTGTCTGACTGTCTATCTATTTATGTGGCTGTCTGTCTGCCTGTTTGTCTGTCTATCTATCTATCTATCTATCTATCTA
>NW_026297647.1:0-351 GCF_001194135.2 Octopus bimaculoides
TACATAGATAAAGAATAAGAAGGAGATAGTCAGTGAGAATGCAAGAAATGTATCGAGCGAAGAGAATTACATATACAGAAGTATGTTTTTTGGAGTAAGTGTATCTATGTAACTGTGTTTCTGCTTGAGTATATGCCAAGGAACAAGTAGATATTAATGATGCATATATCTTTCAGATGGTTTGATTTATTTACATTAATAATATATATTTTATTGCGAACTGTATTTTATGAAACATGTCATTTTAAAATGAAACTCTTCAAATAATAGTGTAAAACGATTTCAAGCTGCGCTTAGGTAAAATACCGAACTGAGATCAATGGCTCGTATATGTGTGGTTACATGAGTGTG
>NW_026297648.1:0-237 GCF_001194135.2 Octopus bimaculoides
ATAAATGATAATATAGTATTATATTGGTAATATATAACAACTCTTCCCTTTTATTTAAAGTTAATGATATAAAAAAAAAAAATTGCTTTAAGTAACTAAATAAATGACCTTTATTCATTTAGTTGACAACGAAATGACTGGATCTAATAGTGGAAATGTAAGCAATTTAATCGTAAGTAGTGATGGCATGATTAACAATAGTAAAAATATTCCCAAGAACAAGTGTAGTAACTATAC
>NW_026297649.1:0-934 GCF_001194135.2 Octopus bimaculoides
TTGTCTTATTCTATTTGACTTCGACACTAGAACACTGTTCTGTTATAAGCCGCATAGCTTGGTGCACACTGTTGCTTTGAATATATAAATATTGGATACTTACAACTTCTGTTTTATTTACTCTCTCCAAAACACGTTTCCATCTTGAGTCTCTGATATTTGCTGTTTGTTCGTTTATCGAATCTGCAGCTGCAAGAATACGTGATTTTTGTGTTACAATATATATCGGTGTTATAAGTACAATATACTTGAGCTTATATATATATATATGTATATATACACACACCCATGCACGCACACACACACTCTCACACACACACACTCACACACACACACACACACTCACACACACACACACACACACACACACACCTATATATATTTATATGATGGAAACACCTAGCATCATAGCATCATAATTTTGAAATATCTATAAAACCAGCAAAAGTTTGTTTATTGTTATATTTTTTAATTTATTATTAGAGTTGCTTAATACGTTTCGCTAAGATTGTGTTTTCGTTTCAGATATCATCAGAAAAATGTAATTAAAATTCATTTAGATGACAGATCTATCGAACTTTCAACGAGGTAAAATTGTTGGTGATCATATGGGAGGCGCTAGCGTAAGCAAAACAGCCGAAATATTTGGTGTATCAAGAAGTACTATCTCAAAAGTAATGACAGCATTTAAGAAAGACAGAAAAACCTCCTAGTCGAAGCAAAACTCCGGAAGAAAACCTAAGCTTTCAGATAGGGACCATCGGACTCTTGCGCGAATTGTTAGAAAGGATCACAAAAGTACAGCTCCCAAAACTACGGAAGAGCTTAATGACCACCTCGAGAACCCGGTTTCCATAAAAAGAGTTCTCCGTGAGCTTCACAATGCCGGATTTCATGGGAGGGCTGCAATCAGAAAACTACTACTTTCAAAAAC
>NW_026297650.1:0-282 GCF_001194135.2 Octopus bimaculoides
TAGTAGTAGTAGTAGTAGTAGTAGTAGAAGCAGCAGCAAATCATTGTTATACTAATATGAATCAATATAGTATTTCGTTGTCCGAAGTTGCTAAACTAAACAGGTTCTTTTGTCGCAGGTGAGTAAAAAATTATATAAAACAAAGGGTTAACTACAAAAAAAAATAGGAATCCATACAGGTAAGAAAATCAATAGTAAACACCATATGAAAGGAATTAAAGACTCAAAAGAGATATATATGATATGTGTGTGTGTGTGTGTGTGTGTGTGTGTGTGTGTGTG
>NW_026297651.1:0-453 GCF_001194135.2 Octopus bimaculoides
ACCTACCGCTCCGGCAGACACTCTAGCCAAATCGACTACATCCTCGCCATTTGATCTGCGCAAACCTATTAGTAGACAATATTAGTCCAATGCATCACGCAGTAGGATGACTCCTATAGACAAAGGAGTTTCCAGTCAGTCACTAGGCCTGATAGGAAAAGTAGCTAAATCTTCCTCGATTCACATAATATATAACTCTCTGCAAGAAATGTAAAATGGGAATGATATTAAAAATTATATGGCCGCGATTGACGTTATATGAGCGTAGAGCTCATTATGTCGGGTTTCTTGGAGCGAAACAATAACAACAACAATAATTATATTAATAATAATAATGATAATAATAAGAATAATAACTGCAGTAGCAGCAGCTGTAACCACAATAACAAGACCAAGTGCAGCGACATAACAGAAATCATATGGAACAAGGCGCCAATACGAAAACTTTTAATG
>NW_026297652.1:0-255 GCF_001194135.2 Octopus bimaculoides
AAGGTGCCACGCAGTGGGACTGAACCCAGAACCATGTGGTTGGTAAGAGAATATATCATATTAAACCATTGGTTTATTTTACAAGATGAATGAATATTCAACTTTGTTTAGAAAAAAAAAACGAGCCAAGATTTTACCGCCAATATGAAGAAGTAAAAACACCATACGTGTTGTCACGTGGGTTTGCTCGGTTTGGGTTAACGTGGGCCAAACTGCAATAGCAACAACAGCAACAATATTAGCAACAACAACAAC
>NW_026297653.1:0-235 GCF_001194135.2 Octopus bimaculoides
GTGTAGCCAAAAGCATAAAAGAACAACAACAATAATGACAACAAACAACCCCACCCTCACCCCCACCACAACCACTATCAAAGCAAAAAGAAGCCAAAAACCGCAAAAACAACAACAGCAACAACCAGTGACTATAGCAACAACTTCTGCAACAACATGCTTGCAACTCCAACCACAAGCGTAAAAATACAAAGCAACAAAAACCAACAACAAATGTATCCAAAAAAAAAAAAAA
>NW_026297654.1:0-309 GCF_001194135.2 Octopus bimaculoides
TATATATATATATATATATACATACATACATACATTTGTATATGCATATATATATATACATATATATATATAGATATATATAAATATATATCCTTATATATATACATATATATATATATAAATATATATACTTATGTATGCATAAATATATACATATACATATGTGTGCATGTATATAGATAGATAGATAGATAGATAGATAGATAGATAGATTTATTGATTTACCTATATGTATATTGTCATACGTAGATGCATATGTATAACAATAACTGCGAAGATGTCCATGTATAATATATATATACATATATA
>NW_026297655.1:0-2206 GCF_001194135.2 Octopus bimaculoides
ATATATATATATATATATATATATATATATATATATGATTGTAGAATTTGTACATGTGTGAGTTTGTGTGTGTATGTATGTGTGTGTGTGTGTGTGGAACATATTTATCCTGGACACATTCGTTTTCTAAGAAACCTCTCTTGGCACATTACTAATATATAACAGTTGTTTTAAAAAGCTGATATCCTTTGGGTATATCTGACTTACTTTCCATAAGTGTTACACACACACACACACATCTATATATATTTACATATATATACCTGTATATATATATATGCATATATACACATACATATATATATTATTTCACACACACACACACTCACACACACACACTCATGTATTTTTGTGGAACTTTTTAAATGATCTTCCTCTTGATAGTTAAAGCTGAACTAAGAACATGTGGATGGAATCTTATAATACAAATCAGGTAAGAGTTCCACCCTAATTAAATATTTCCTTTATCACTTTTAGACAATCATCATCGTCATTCACCATCATCACTTGAAAACTAACTGCCCGCTAGCACAGAAACAATAGTAACAACAACGACAACAACAAAACCATGAGAAACAACAACAACCACAAGAAAACCAAAAACTGAGCAAAAAAAACAGCACTACTACCGAAACCGCCATATGCACAACTGATTAAACAGCTCTACAAACAAATGAAGGAACATCAACAACTAATAAGCCAGCCAAACCAAATAACACCACCACTAGCGCCACCAAAAACAGAACCAACACCATCATCGCCACCACCACCAACAACTCCAAAGGAAGAAAACTCATACCCCACCCCCAAAAACCCAAACACCACATCCCAGCTGTCACCAAACAGCACCAACACCACCAACAACAAAATCAACACACTCAGAAAAAGACCCCAATACCTTTCCCAATATCCTCCCACTCTCTGATTCCTCGTCAGATGAAGATGACACAGAGGATTGGAAAGTGACCACAGGGGGAAGGAGAAAAAGGGTGGGAAAAGAATAGAGAAGCAGACAAACAAAGCAGGGAGGTTTACCACTCCCGAAACCAAAATACCTGCAGAAAACTAAAGCATCAACACAAACACACCAACACCAAACTCCACAACAATGTTGACAGTTATAAATTTATCATCATCATCGTTGTCATCATCTTTTAACATCTGCTCTCCAGGCTGACATGGGTTTGATGGTTTGACTGAAGCTGGTGAGCCGGAGAGCTGCACCAGGTTCCAGTCTGATTTGGTATGGTTTCTACAGCTAGACGCCCTTCCTAATGCCAACCACTCAAGGAGTGTAATGGGTGCTTTTACATGCCACTGGCATGGGGTGCCATTTACATGACATCAGCAATGACCACAACTATGATTCACGGGAGCCATGTATAAAGGCACCCACAACAACCATGGCTACAATGCACAAGTGACATTTACAAGGCACCGGCAGCGACCTTGACTACGATTCATGGGTGCCATTATCATCATCATCATTATTATTATTATTATTATTATTATTATTATTATTATTATTAAGGTGCCAGCCTGGCAGAATTGTTAACATGTTGGGCAAATTGTTTACTTTCATTTCATCCACCTTTATGATCTTAGTTCAAATTCTGCCAAGGCCGACTTTCGTGGTCAATAAAATAAGTACCAGTTGAGCAGTTAAGTCGATGTGATCCATTCATGCCCTCCCTTGAATATGCTGGCCTTGTGCTAACATTTGAAGCCAATATTTCTTCTGGCTTTAAGTTTTGAGTTCAAATACCACAAGGTTGAGCCATCCTTTCGTTTGTCTGGGGTCATCAAAATAAAAGTACCAGTCAGATATTGAGACAATGTAATCAACTAATCCCCTCAAAATCATTGGTCTTGTGCCAAAACTATTATTCTTATTATTGTTGATGACATTGATGATGGTGGTGGTGGTGGTGGTACTACTGCTGCTGATAATGATGATCATGGTGAAACTGGTAAGGCCTCAAAAGGTAAGTTTTGAGGAAGACTTGTTGGATGTGAGGCAGTTATATCCTCTTTTGACTGAGAGAGAGCATATGAAAGTATGGATCTGGTCTTTAAGACTGAGAGTGAATCAAGGAGACAGGCAGATCATCTTGCCCCCTTTCACATGTCTAGGTGCCACTTGGAGCAAAAATATGAGGATTGGCTAAATGTATCAGTACAGTTGTTGATCATGAACTTTTTTTTT
>NW_026297656.1:0-220 GCF_001194135.2 Octopus bimaculoides
ACACACACACACACACACACACACGCACGCACACGCACGCACACGCACACGCACATATATGTATACGCATATGTTTGTGCGCATGTATATGTGCCTATGCCTAAGTATACGTGCAAATGAGTGTGCGAATATTCGGGCATCTGCGTGTATGCATTTCTGTATGTTTGTCTGTGTGTCTTTGAGTATGTACATATACATACATACGTACATATGGTACATA
>NW_026297657.1:0-491 GCF_001194135.2 Octopus bimaculoides
TACATACATACATACATACATACAAGCAAAAATACCCAGTTGTTGATGTTGAAATTCCAATGAAGAAGCCTTGGATCTAGGCTAGAAACCGGTTCTTTCTCTACTGGCGAGAAATCTTGAAATAAACCGACATGGCATGATAGCAGTAAACAAGAGACACCATCATACAAGCAGTCTCCTCAGTTTCTAGTCTTCTGTGAAACTACGTCTGACAATGAGGAACTATTACCTTGCTTGGACACAGTGTGAAAGTTAGTGGCTGGAAGAGCATCTGGTGTGTGTGTTTGCACGCGGGCGCGTGTGTGCCAGCTTTATTCACCAAATAGTCTGCACTTAGTGGGCCCTTTGTGTAATCTCTATATATAAACGTCCAAGTCTTATGATTTTCTTGGTATGTTGGTTGTCTGGTTCAGGATAATCAGCGGAGCAGCAGGTAAAAAGGTTGAGTGCATGAACAGAAGAGAGTAGAGAGGGAGAGAGAAAGAGAGAGA
>NW_026297658.1:0-274 GCF_001194135.2 Octopus bimaculoides
ATACATACATACATGCATACATACATACATACATACATACATACGTACGTCGCATTAATTACTAGCGCGACTCGGGAAAAAATTTTGAGTTTCATGAATTTTTTGATGCATAAACTTATAGAATTTCAAACATGGTTACGTTATGTTAAAGATGTTGAATATGTCTTCGATTTTTCTCCCCCAGTCGTGGTTGCTAATAGAGGAACATTCAAACACACGTCTTGACAAGCAAAAGAAAATTATATAACCACACACACACACACACACACACACA
>NW_026297659.1:0-772 GCF_001194135.2 Octopus bimaculoides
CACACAGACACACATACATATATACATACATACATACATAAACACATATATATATGTAATATTTTGGACAATGTGAATTAGTGTGCTGATATGCTGAGTAAAGCACTGCCACGGTTTGGGCTACCTGGTGTCATCCGTAGTTCGGATATATTTCCGTTGGATCAACTACACACATATACATGTACATAAAAATACGTTTGCATTTTGGTATATCAGTGCATGTGTGATACAGCCAGGGTAGATATTTGTATAGGTATTACAACTGACCCGATGTTATTACAGTGAGATAGCATTTGACAATTAACCCCTTCCTGCCAAAAGCAGGGAAATGCTAAGGGTGAATCCGTTGTCGGAATTCAAGATCTAATCTGTAATATTTTTGGCATAAATTTGTCATATACTTATATACATAAGCATACATAAATATGGAAACACATGTATCTATCTATCTATCTATCTATCTATCTATCTATCTATCTATCTATCTATCTGTCTGTCTGTCTGTCTGTCTGTCTGTCTGTCTGTCTGTCTGCTTGCCTGCCTGTCTGTCTCTCTCTCTGTCTATGTATGTATGTATGTATGTATGTATGTATGTATATAACTATCTATCTATCTGCTTGTCTGTTTCTCAGTTTGTCTGTTTGTCTGTTTGTATGTCTGTTTGTCTGTCTATGTATGTACGTATGTACGTGCAAACATAAATTATTATAATTGTAGTCGGATACATATGGTTATTTATATTAACATATGGACATATATATATGTATATATA
>NW_026297660.1:0-415 GCF_001194135.2 Octopus bimaculoides
TTCTTTTATTCTTTTACTTGTTTCAGTCATTTGACTGTGGCCATGTTGGAACGATGGTAAGGGGACAAACACAGACATATAAACATATACATATATATATACGACGAGCTTCTTTCAGTTTCCGTCTACCAAATTCACTCACAAGGCTTTGGTCGGCCCGAGGCTACAGTAGAAGACATTTGCCCTAAGTGCCACGCAGTGGGACTGAACCTGGAACAATGTGGTTGGGAAGCAAGCTTCTTACCACACAGCCACGCCTGCGCCTATATATAAAATAAATGAAAAAAAAAATGCATTGTAAATAAACAACATCAAATAAAAAGCGTATACGTATACTGAGGATACAACCGGACGGGAGACAGACTCACATGCTCATATTTTTCTCTATTTTTCTAAGACATACACTGGCCAAAAA
>NW_026297661.1:0-249 GCF_001194135.2 Octopus bimaculoides
GTTTCATTCATTCTCAAGTGCTTGTGCAGCGCTTGTGCAGTGCTTGTGCAGTGCTTGTGCAGTCTTTGCAATCTTCCATCCTACACAAGCCTGACCTTCTTACTGCCATTAATAGTGGTTCTGCGGCGTTTTTTTTACATACCATGCTATGTTGTTTTCTTTATCATTATTATTATGTGAGAGAGCAATGAATGCCATCAAAAGTGACACTGGGGTAAAATATACGAAGCCCAGTATACCCATCATGAC
>NW_026297662.1:0-701 GCF_001194135.2 Octopus bimaculoides
AAAACTCTTGACTAATGCCAAACTACACACACCACTTCCACCCCCATCAGCTGAAAAATGTGCATGCCCTGACTGTGGTACCTGTCCCTACCTACTTGAAGGCTCTGAATTTACCTTCAAACAAGGAACAAGGTTTAAAATCAAGACCAACTTCTCTTGCTCCTCCGGGAACCTCATTTACATCCTCACATGCACAGGTTGCCAACACAACTATATTGGACAGACGAGCCTCCCTTTGCGTAAAAGAGTAGCAGTCCATAAAGAAAAAATAAATCTTCCACAACACCACCAAATTCCACTCAGTGGCCACATAGACTCTTGCACCAGAAATAAAAATCCTAAATTCCTTATATTCCCTTTCTATCAAAGTAAAGACAGAATCTCTACTCAAGAAAGAATCAACATGGAGAATCCTTTTATAGAAAAATTTCAAACGCTTCTTAACATACAAACTCCTCGGTAACCATATTCACTTCTCTCACCTACTCAATGAAATACATATAAATTTACTTCTTGTTTCTCTAAAAACAGACATAAACTTCCTGTTTAAAAAGAGTCCATAGCCCCAACTAAAGAGTATAAAACCCACAGAATTGTCTCCCCTTATCCACATTTCCTGTTTGACACAAACATTCAGCCTTTTTATATATTACACTAAAACTAAAATACATGCATCCTAATCTTTCTAACAATTATCTACA
>NW_026297663.1:0-494 GCF_001194135.2 Octopus bimaculoides
CTATCTATCTATCTATCTATCTGTCTATCTGTCTGTCTATCTCTCTCTCTATATATAACATAACATAATATATATATTATACTACGAGGAAGGGGGTAAAACATAACAACGATAAATTGAAAACAATGATGACGCTTATTATATACATCAAACACATATACGGTTGTTGCCCAGTAAACATCCTTGAAATCGTAGGCTTGAATGTGTAAATACATACACAACAGACGTGAAAAAACATGGCTGCAGCTGTGTGCAGTTTTTGATCACACCATGCTGGAAATTGTAGTACAAGATAGAAATTAGCGGGAAAGCGATCGCTTCAATCAATGAGGTAAAAAGAAATAAATAAGAAATAATAAAAAAAAAGGTAAAATTATCTCCTTTTCCTTAGGGCATTCATCTTTATTAACAAACAGCTCGGTGATTTTTATGTATGTATGTACGTATGTATGTATGTATGTTTGTAAGTATGTGAAGATGGTAGTGGCTTGAAA
>NW_026297664.1:0-292 GCF_001194135.2 Octopus bimaculoides
TCCAACCCATGCTAGCATGGAAAGCGGATGTTAAACGACGATGATGACGACAATGATATATATACCTATATAAATATATATATATATATAAATATATAAGTCTTAGGGTAGCAAAAAAATAAAGAAATTTAATTTACTACCAGTGGTGTAGCGAGAAAAAAATTAGTCAACAGACTAAATATTATTCATGTAAAATACAGTGTACATTTAATACAAATTAGAGATGCTCATAAAAGGACATGTAACCTGCTAGAAAGAGCAGCCAAAGCTCTACACCACAAAATTAGGGATA
>NW_026297665.1:0-207 GCF_001194135.2 Octopus bimaculoides
CTAAATCCACTCACAAGGTTTTGGCCAGTGCGAAGCTATAGTAGAAGCCACTTTTCTAAGGTGCCACACAGTGGGACTGAACCTGAATCCATGCGGATGCGAAGCAAGCTTCATAACATAAAGCTACGCCTATATTAAGAAAAGTTTTCTATAAACTTGCCCATATATTTAAACTTTTCATGTGGAAAGGAAGAATACAAAAATTGT
>NW_026297666.1:0-434 GCF_001194135.2 Octopus bimaculoides
ATATATATATATATATATGTGTGTGTGTTTGTATTATATATAATATATACATACATACATTAATATAGATATATAGATAGATAGATAAATAGATATATACATACATACATACATACGTATACATATATATAAACATATACGTATTTATATACATATATATATACATACACACGTACAAAAGCATTCAAGCATACATATTTACAAAAATACACACGAATACATAAATATACATATAATCATATTCTCATACATATATACATACAGACAAATATATATACATATATACGGATTTTCATACAAACGCATATACGCAGATGTATTACATACATGCGTGTGCATACACAATTGCATACTTATACGGAAATATTCATTCATGCATACACACATAAAGGAACATACACATGCATACAAATACAATACACACACACACACAC
>NW_026297667.1:0-299 GCF_001194135.2 Octopus bimaculoides
AATAATAATAATAATAATAATAATAATAATAATAATAATAATATAGTAAACAAGAACAAGAACAAGAACAACAACAGCAACAACAACAACAACGATATCGCATCTTAAAAAGAAAGAAAAAAAAAATGTTAAGAAGTCGAAAAGACTAAAATTTAGGGATATCATTCATGAAACATAATGGGTATTGAATATGTATAATACGATATGTGTATGTTTACACGCACTTATATATACATGTATACACGCATATATATATACATACATACATACATACATACTTACATATATATATATATATA
>NW_026297668.1:0-323 GCF_001194135.2 Octopus bimaculoides
ACAAAAACTAACTTGCTAGTTAACCTGCTTTTGATGTTGCTGCACCTCTTTTGTGTCCATAGCTTGCACCAGGTACATCTTATAGAGTTATGTGAAAACCCTTATATATGTATATATATATATATAGATGTATGTATATATATATACATATATATACGTATATACATATATATATGTATATATATGTATATATGTATATATATGATGATGATGATGATGATATATATAAATATATATATATTTATATATATCATATATATATGTATATATATCATATGTGTATATATATGTATATATATGTGTATATATATATATATATGTAT
>NW_026297669.1:0-552 GCF_001194135.2 Octopus bimaculoides
GTGTGTGTGTGTGTGTGTGTGTCTGTGTGTGTGTGTATGTGTGTCTGTGTGTATACCTATATATATATATATGCATGTATATACATCATACTCTCACATACGGGCGAGCGCGCACTGATAAAAAACATGACTATAATAAAAAGAAATTTAACCTCTGCTTTCTCCTTCCCCAACCCCGTTTCAAAGGAAGGACTCTACAGAATAAAAGACAAAAATATCTGAAGATAAATTACAACAGATATAAAATAAAATATACAAATATAAACCAAAAGGAAAAGAAAATTTATAGAAAAACATAACAGAGCAATATGTGTGTGTGCGTTCTTGTACGTGTGTGTATGTATATATTTGAAAGTGTGTGTGGGGGGGGGGGAGTATTAAGAGCTAAGGAAAGAAAAAGAGAAAAATTGATCATCGGAATGGTGTGTTGAAGATATTTCATGGCAATGATGCTGATACATATCAGAAATCAATAGAATTCTTTAATAATTGAATGTTCTATAGGTTATGTATGCAAACGCACACACATAACCACACGTATATACACATACA
>NW_026297670.1:0-594 GCF_001194135.2 Octopus bimaculoides
AGACAGTAACACACTTTTTTTACGTAGGCAAAGAGAAAAAATAACGAATCCACACGTCTTAGATTAGCTACATACACGTTTCGGGATTAAAGTAAAGCTATATTTACTTACTTATTTCCCATCTTCAGTGCAGCATTTCAAATATAGATTTGAGAGTGTTAGAATTAAATATGTACGCGATCAAGCATCATCGCATAACTGATATTTAACCAGCATTTTCAAAAATATACAGCTGAATGAGAACACGTATTTATCCTCAGAACCCACATGTGTTATGAGTAATTCCGCAGAAACTGCAGTTTTCGATCAGGGAGTAAATTATATTTCAATAATAATAAAAGGGTAAAATCAATTAATTAATAATTTTACCAAGTAGTTCAGTACGCTAAAATAACCTTTTTAACTGCTATTTCTAAATTTGGTGCGTGGTGAAGCAATTAGTTGACCCCTGATAAAATTATGTTTATAATTATAGGATATTTGTATAATTTTACCCAAAAAGATTATTTTAACGTACCAAACTACTTGGTAAAATTATTAATTACTAATTAATTGACTGATTAATTAATTTATTTCACCCTTTTATTATTATTA
>NW_026297671.1:0-403 GCF_001194135.2 Octopus bimaculoides
GTTTACAAAATTCAAATATAAATATAAAAATATAAAAGCATATAAAAAAAAATCATAAAGAGTCATAAAAACTCACATATATATGCATATGAATGCATATTTTAACATATAGAGATATACATAAATACATAAACATAAATACATTAATACCTATATGTGTGTTCAGATGTACATACATAAATGTCTATACATGCATACTAAAGAGTCAAATGTTATTGTTACTATATAGGAGGTGGACTGACACATATATATACCCACCCACACATACATACATACACACATGTGTATATAAAGGATCCCATACATACATGTTCCCTGGTACATACGCTTTTAGTTGCTTTTGGAAAGGAGGACCGGTGCAACGGTTCTTATCACTCTATTTTCAGCACAATGTTCAGACCTA
>NW_026297672.1:0-564 GCF_001194135.2 Octopus bimaculoides
AGAGGAATGTATCTGTCCTCATGCCTTTCAGCCTTGTCCACCAAACAACTCTTTCACCACAGCCATCAGGCAAAAGAAAACTGCCTTGCCTACCCGATTCCGGCGGTGCAATCATCACTATAGACTCGGCCGACAGACGGATCGTTCCACACGTGACAGTAGCTGTTCAACATAACCCCACAAGTCAACAATGCCCGGAAACTGAACGAGGACGTGCAGAATTCTTCCTAACTTTGTTACAAGACTAGCAATTTAGAGTGGGAGGCAGACTGATTACATCGATCCCCCGTTACATGACTGGTACATATTTTATTCACTCATAAATGATGAAAGGCAAAGTTGACCTCGGCTGGACTTGAACTCAGAAAGTAAAGAGCCAGAAGGAATATCGCAAAAGCATTTCTCCCGACGCTTTAATGATTTCTGTTAGTACATCGCACTTGAAAGTAAGAAAGTAGAGCTAAAGCTATTAGCAGAAGGTAGTTATTCAACGCACTGATGATTCTTCTAGATCACCAACCCTAATAATAATAATAATAATAATAATAATAATAATAATAATAA
>NW_026297673.1:0-232 GCF_001194135.2 Octopus bimaculoides
ATCACATTGACCCCAGTGCTCAACTAGTACCCGTTCAATTGGCACCGAGAAGGATGAAAGGCAAAGTTGACCTCGGCGAAATTTGTCCACAGATCGTAACCACGGACGAAATGCCGCTGAGTATTTTGTCCTATATGCTAACGATTCGGCCAGCTCGCCGCTTTAATAATAAAAACAGCAACCTCAATATCTACGGTAATAATCACAATGATCAATAATAATAATAATAATA
>NW_026297674.1:0-936 GCF_001194135.2 Octopus bimaculoides
CGTCGTCCGTCCGTCCATCATCCATCCATCCAGCCATCAATCCATTCATCCGTCGGTCGGTCGGTCAGTCGGTCGGTCCGTCCCTACGTCCCTCCCTCCCTCCATCCATCCATCCACCGTCCGTCCATCCATCCACCCATCCATCCATCCATCCATGGATGGTACTTATTTTATCGACCCCGAAAGGATAAAGAGTAAAGTCGACCTGGGCGGACGAAATGCCGGCTTGTCGCCTTCCATCATAATATTAATTAATTAATTAATTAATTAATTTTTTTCCTACCCTAGGCACAAGTTCCGAAATTTTGGGGGAGGAGGCTAGCCGATAAGATCGACACCAGTACGCAACTGGTACTTAATTTATCGACCACGAACGGATAAAACGTAAAGTCGACCTGGGCTGAATTTGAACTCAGAACGTAAGAACGGACGAAATGCCAGCTTGTCGTCTTCCATCATAATATTACCATGAAGTGTAATCTCTCTTGGCTTTGTAATTGTTGCATTATGCCACATCTCGAAGGTTAAGCATTTGAATTTCAAGAGAAGGAATTAGCAATGAACTAACAAAGGAACAAATGGAATAATGAAACCCTAAATCTCCGAATGTACAACCGTGAATGTCAATGAAGTTAGTTATCTCAAGGAGACACAACGCATGTAATCAGCCACTTCCAAAAAATACAATTGGGACATGAAGTTGTGGCTAAAATAATATACAACCATTCATACATTAGTCCGCCTGTCCATCCGTCCGTTCGTCCGTCCGTCCGTCCATCCATCCATCCATCACTTAAAATAGATTGCCCAGAGATAAATATAAACAAGAGGAATTCCGTCGCCTACGACGACGAGTTTGCTCGTAAAATTAACATGTACGTGGCTGACAACATCGCTTGACAACCGATGCTGGTGTGTTTACGTCCCCGTGACTTA
>NW_026297675.1:0-569 GCF_001194135.2 Octopus bimaculoides
ATATATATGTGGGGGGGTGCGTGTTTGTGTGTGTGTGTATGCATATATAAATATAAATATCTATAATTATATATATATACATATACACATATATACAGGCATACAAGCATATATATGTATATAGGTACACATATTCATATATGAATAGAGATTTCTGTATGTGTATTAATAAATATATACATATATACACACGCACACACATACTCATATATATATTCTGTATGTACTTCTTATTCTAATATATAACATTGGAACTATGATACGCTTAATATTTGAAGCTTGTACCCTGTAGCATGACATGATGAAAGTTCGTGAGCAACAGAAAAATGAAAACAATTTCTTTCAGTGCAAAATTAACGTCGCACTTTTTGTTCCTAAATTGCTATTTCATTGAAATATTCTGTAAATTTCATAATACTTTTCAAACTCTGATGAACATGAAATTTATTAATCACCATTACCTCAAACTCTTATATACATTACTTGATATGCATCCCTCCATTGCTTTCTCGTATAAAATCTTCCTTTACTTCTATGGATGTATATGTGTGTATGTATGCATGTATATA
>NW_026297676.1:0-563 GCF_001194135.2 Octopus bimaculoides
GGGGAGTGGAACAAGGTGAAGTAAAGTGTTGTACTCAAAAACACAACGTTCCGCCCGGTCTGGGATCGAACCCTGCAAAAATAACTCTAACAGTTCAAATACTAAGAAATAAGCATACTCAATTTGATTTATATCAAATAATTTAGGAAACTGAATTGGTTATTTCCCTTGGATATATATAAGGATCCCTTCCAGGGGCTAATGGGTTATTTACCTTGGCTTTCAAATAAAATATATTAGATGTATATAAGGATCCCTTCCAGGGGCCCTATTATCGATTTCCTTCAACAATCTGAGTATGCCACGAAGTTTCCAGATATGAGCTCTACTCGCGTGTGAAGTTTTGTCAAAATCGATAAAACGATGTAGGAGGAGTTAGCTAACAACTTCACAAACACACCCACAGAAAGAATTTCCCACATATGTAGTAGATTTTACATCAATCCCTCGCAACCACCTGGCCCAATTAATGAAAATTAAATAAAGAGAATGAAACAGATTTGAACTTAAAAAGCCTATGTTTCACTTCTATTGAAAGACGTATACAGGTGCATATGTACATA
>NW_026297677.1:0-250 GCF_001194135.2 Octopus bimaculoides
TATATGCATATGTATGTGTATGGATGTATATGCAAGTGTGTATGGACTGAAATGATCTGACAAGGTGCTGTATACTATTCTTGTGACAATAATGACGCGACAAAAACCGCGGCAAAAGTGACAACAGCTCTATGCCAGCGATGAAAGCTAGAGCTGTAAAAGTTGTCAGCGATGATAGCGATGACGTCGACGATGACGTGGATGATGATGATGATTATGATGATGATGATGATGATGATGACGATGATGA
>NW_026297678.1:0-326 GCF_001194135.2 Octopus bimaculoides
ATATGGTTAGTGTATCCGACTCACGATCGTAAGGTCGTGAGTTCGAATTCCGGCGTCGCCTTTTGTCTTTAAGCAAGACACTTTAATTCACGTTGCTCCTGTTCATTTAGCTGTCGTGAGTAGTATCTGTGTTTCAAGGGGCCAGCTTCGTCACATTCTGTGTCACGCTGAATCTCCTTGAGAACTACGTTAAGGGTACGTGTGTCTAACAAATGCTCTGCTACTTGCACGTTAATTTCACGAGAGCCAGTTTACTTATATATATATATATATATATATCATAATAAATATACAGGGATTAGCATTGAGTTGCTTCTCCAACATAC
>NW_026297679.1:0-323 GCF_001194135.2 Octopus bimaculoides
TACTTTACGTACGTAGTTAAGTACGTACATCCATACGTACGTACGTACATTCATACATACGTACGAAGGTACGTACGCACATCCATACATACGTACGTACATCCATACATACGTACGTAGGTCCGTACGTACATCCATATATACGTACGTAGTTACGTATGTACATCTATACATACGTACGTATGTACATTCATACATACGTACGTACATCCATACATAGGTACAAAGGTACATACTTACATCCATACATAGGTACGTACGTACATCCATACATACGTACGTACATACATACTTTCGTAGGTACGTACGTACATCATTACATA
>NW_026297680.1:0-590 GCF_001194135.2 Octopus bimaculoides
TATATATATGTATATGTATATATATATATATAATGTGCGTGCATGTGTGTATGTGTGAGAGAGAGAGAGCGAAATAGTTGTAAACTTTGGGTTCTAAAATGCTGATGTAAGCCTGACAGAAATAGATAACAGTTATTACTGAGAGAAATCTCAGTCTTTAACTCCAACTTCTTCAACAAGTTCTGGTAATGCGTAGGTAAGAAATTCGGCTATAAGAACGATCGAAATCGAGCGAGCATGGAAGTTGAAAGAGAAACAAGCAATAACAGACATAAAGAATGTAAATTATAGAAGTTACATAAACAAATTGGGGTTATTCTAGCTTTTCAGCATGGTGCAATCGAAATCGATGTCCGTCGATAGTTTTCCTTTTCCTTTATGTATATCCTCAATATCGACCCGTTATTGGCCTTCCTTCCATATGCAGGGTTGTATCAACCGATCATCGATTATCCGAAACAGCTGTAAGTATAAGACACGATTGCATCATGCAAATTATCTGTGGAACTTTTCATATAAATCCATTTCTGACGGCTGTAAATGTTTGCTGGCATTTCTACTGATATATATATATATATATATATATATCT
>NW_026297681.1:0-234 GCF_001194135.2 Octopus bimaculoides
ACGTTCGAATGAAGGAAGGCACGAACGAACTAACGAACGAACGTACGTACGTACATACGTACGAAAGAACGAACAAACGATAGAACGAACGTAAGTGCGAACGAACGAAATGCACGAACGGACGAACGAACGAACGATCGAACGAACGAACGATCGATCGAACGAACGATAGTACTGACGTACGTACGTACATACGAACGAACGAACGTACGTACGTACGAACGAACTGAACGA
>NW_026297682.1:0-264 GCF_001194135.2 Octopus bimaculoides
ATGGAAAGCAGACGTTAAATGATGATGATGATATATATGTGTGTGTGTGTATTGGTCTCTGTGTTTGTCCCCCACCACTGCTTGATTGACAACTGGTGTTGGTTTGTTTATGTCCTTGTAACTTAGCAGTCTGGCAAAATAGACTGATAAAATAAGTACCGGACTTTAGATAAAAAATAACAAACACGGTAGTCGATTTGTTTGGCTAAAATACTCTTCAAGGCGGTGCCCCAGCATGGGCACAGTCTAATGACAAAAAAAAAA
>NW_026297683.1:0-174 GCF_001194135.2 Octopus bimaculoides
TGTATGTATGTATGTATGTATGTATGTATGTAGTGAAGGTGTGTGACCTAGTGGCAGGGTTGTTTGACTCAGCTGAAAATGAGTACCAACGGAGTGCTGGTGCACCTCTCTCAGTTCCCGCCATTACTCTCTCTAACTTTCACATCCTGGTTTGTGGCTGCGTCAAAAAAAAAA
>NW_026297683.1:184-370 GCF_001194135.2 Octopus bimaculoides
AAAAAAAAAAAAAAAAAAGGATGGGAACAATGGGCTTTGATATTCAGCAACTGCTACATCAACACAATGACTATGATGAGCTGTAAAACTGCACTTGAAAGCATGTTTGTTCGCTGATATATAGACACAATAAGCGAAAGCATAGTACGTCTTACCAGCTCTCGGATGACGGATGACTGGCTGGCC
>NW_026297684.1:0-215 GCF_001194135.2 Octopus bimaculoides
CGCCGGGCGAAATGCTTAGCTTAGCGGTATTTCGTCTGCTGCTACGGTCTGAGTTAAAATTCCGCTGGGGTCAACTTTGCCTTTCATCCTTTCAGGGGTCGATTAAATAAGAACCAGTTGCGCACTGAGGTCGATGTAATTAACTTAATCCCTTCCTCCAAATTAGAAGGCCTTGTGCTTCAGGCAGAAACTATTATTATTATTATTATTATTAT
>NW_026297685.1:0-467 GCF_001194135.2 Octopus bimaculoides
GTAGTGTTACATACTGATTGTCACACATTCTCTGATATTAAGGTGAAATATATATACGCGCGCGCGCACGCGCACGCACGCACATACACACATTCACACACACTTATTCCTGCATACTCGAAATAAAAACATATACGCCCAATCAGGAGTTTACAACTACACATCAATGCTGCTGTCAAAATAAGCAAAACATTCAAAATGTTTTGCATAAAATAGGATTCATATATGCAATGCTATCCATGTCTGCACTCATGTATGCATGAACAAACAAACACACACGTACACACACTCATATATGTGTATACACAGACACACATATTTGTGCATACATACATCCATACGTACATACACACATACATTTATATATGCGTAAATACATACAAGCATACATGCGTACACAAACACACACATACACACACAGAAACACTCATACATGTATATACATGTACATACACAGACACACACAC
>NW_026297686.1:0-216 GCF_001194135.2 Octopus bimaculoides
TAAGCAGAAATCCACCTCGCAAGTGGGTCTATCATATGGCGTAGGTATAAAAAGTGAACACAAAACACATTTAAAATTTACGAGAGCTCTTTCGATATAATATTACATTATTATATACAATCCATCATCGTGTAGTGAAATTTTAAACTGATAAGATTTTAAACAAGTAAGATTTAAAGATCAGCCCGGACGTAGCAATCATTACCTGGGAAAGTG
>NW_026297687.1:0-252 GCF_001194135.2 Octopus bimaculoides
AGAGAGAGAGAGTTAGAGTGTCACAATATAAAACACATACAAATAGATACACTTAGAAGCGCAGACACACTAATGCTCTACCCTATATTGGTACACATTAAAAAGTGATCATAAGAACTGCAATAGATCCTCACAGTATAATACACATACAAACACCAAATATACATAACACACCATACAGTAGACATATCACATACTACACGGATGCAATACGATATACCTCACACAGAACTTTACCAGAAAGATAAAAGT
>NW_026297688.1:0-591 GCF_001194135.2 Octopus bimaculoides
ACGGTCCACATGCACGCGCGCATACATACATATATACTTCCATAAATAAAACACATGAATGCATTGATGAACGAAAGAAAGAGCGTAGGAGAATTTGACGAATCGAACACTTTTAAATGATACTAGAGCCTTTTCTCCTCTAATAATAATAATAATAATAATAATAATAATATGAGGAAAGTATTAGATAGCTGAACAGAACAAATAGCATGGTACCGTAGGCTGCAGGTAGCTCCAACAAAACTTGTGATAAAGAGAAAAAATAATAATAATAGTAGTAGTAGTAGTAGTAGTAGTAGTAGTAGTAGTAGTAGTAGTAGTAATATGTAGAAATATATACTCATGTATATATGTGTGTGCGTGCGTGTGAGCAGGTGTGCGCGGGCACATTTGTATGTATTAACGTCAGCTTCTCCCTGAGTTTCAAACGCAACTACTTTCAGAATCCATTAAAAATTTACAATATTATATATATTAGCTGATGCAGACCATCACTAGTTTCCTGGTGTCCGGCTCATTTATTTATTATAATGTATATATCGCCGGTGTATCTTTAAAATCATTCTAAAATTTTATACATATATATCTATA
>NW_026297690.1:0-259 GCF_001194135.2 Octopus bimaculoides
ATGAATACTTTCTTTCTCCCTGCTTCGTTAAATTATATATCCAACACCAGGATATAAAAATGCCCCAGCTTTTCACTCTGTTATCAGAAAGGGAAGACACCATTTTCTGTATGCATATAAGTTCTTTTAATTATTGAATCAAATACTCGCTTTTACTCTTTTACTTGTCTCAGTCATTTGACTGCGGCCATGCTGGAGCATCACCTTTCTTCGAGCAAATCGACTCCAGGACTTATTCTTTGAAAGCCTAGTACTTATT
>NW_026297691.1:0-202 GCF_001194135.2 Octopus bimaculoides
TCCATCCCATGCCAAACAAATGTTAAACAATGATCCCTTTTGGTCATGAATGACCATGAGATTGCACCTAGAAAGTTTCCCTCCAAGGCACGAGTCCAGGGCAAGGCTGTTTATGGAAGACCAGCGGTTACCCATGCATACCAGCCTCCCCACTCCACGCCACTGATGTTATCCAAGGGAAAGGCAAAGGGGCCGATACAGC
>NW_026297692.1:0-318 GCF_001194135.2 Octopus bimaculoides
TATATATATATATATGTGTGTGTGTGTGTGTGTATGTGTGTATGTATATACATACATATGCATACATACATACTTGCAAATATACATTTTATATATATATATATGTGTGTGCGTATATATAAATATATATGGGGAGGGGTGTGACTGCATGTGCTCATAGGTATGTACGCACACACCCAAACACACGGAGAACGCTTAATAAAACAGCTGAAGTGATACCCAGCTGGGCTGGCAGACACTGATGTTGATAACGGATAAATCAGAGCCGAGTAGTTGAGTGTAAAAAACATATATGTACATATATGTACATATATGTAT
>NW_026297693.1:0-215 GCF_001194135.2 Octopus bimaculoides
GGCCTCTTTCAGTTACCGTCTACCAAATCCACTCACAAGGCTTTGGTCGGCCCTAGGCCATTGTAGAAGACACTTGCCCAGTATGCCACGCAGTGGGACTGAACCCAGAACCATGTGGTTGGTATGCAAGATACTTACCACACGGCCACTCCTGCGCCTAAATACATATATGTGTGTGTGTATGTATATGTATGTATGTATGTATGTATGTATGT
>NW_026297694.1:0-212 GCF_001194135.2 Octopus bimaculoides
TCTATATAATTTCTGTACATCACCTCCAAACCTTCCAATATATATATATGGATATATATATCCATCTGTATATATATGCATGTATATATATATATATATATATATATACAAACATATGCATACACATGTACATATATATACATTTATGTATAGATATCTATTTATATATGTATATACATGTATATATATGTATATATGTATATATATGTATA
>NW_026297696.1:0-450 GCF_001194135.2 Octopus bimaculoides
CATCATCATCATCATCGTCGTCATCATCATCATCATCATCATCATCATATCATCATCGTTATCATCATCATCGTCTGTCATCGCTAGCGTCATTGTCATCACACTACAGTGCCTATTCCTTTCATCACCAGCCGTCATCGTCAGCATCAGCGTCATCACCACCACCACCGCCACCACCACCACCATCATCATCATCATCATCATGAACAACAACCGCCTCTTCATCGTCCACGTCATCATCATCATGACATCGACGACCACCAACTACCGTCACCCCGCCACCCCAACACCACCACCACCACCACCACCACCACCATCATCGTCATCATCATCTTTCATTACCGTCATCGGCGTCGTCATCATCTTCATCGTCATCGTGGTCGTTGTCGCGGACGTGATCATTATCTTCATCATCATCATCACCATCATCATCATCATCATCATCATCAT
>NW_026297697.1:0-218 GCF_001194135.2 Octopus bimaculoides
TTCGGTCATGAATGACCATGGGATTGCACCTAGAAAGTTACCCTCCGAGGGTTGATGACAAACATTCACCCGTGCATACCAGCCTCCCCTCTCCACACCACCGATGATATCCAAGGGAAAATCAAAGGCCGATACAGCTTGGAACCGGTGATGTTGCAACTGATTTCCACAGCTGAGTGAACTGGAGCAATGTGAAATAAAGTGTCTTACTCAAGAAC